>NW_007206742.1:396444-554855 GCF_000164805.1 Carlito syrichta | reverse complement strand
AGGATCGCCTGAGCCCAGCAGGTCGAGGCTGCGGTGGCCGGAAATGGCCACTGCACTCCAGTCTGGGCGACAGAGTGAGACTCCAACTCAAAAAAAGAAAAGAAAAGAAAAAAGATAAAATAATACATATATATAATGATGCTACAGCTTAGCTTCCTGAAAATACTGAATTTTGTATCAATAATGCTGATATTGGAATCTAGCTCTCTTAACATCTGTGTCCCTGCTGCTTCTTCTAGGGTGTTTTTTAAAACATCTCTTACTTATCAAATGTTACATAGGATAACTTTGCCCTTGTGTTAGCTATTAACATATTGAAATAGATTAGCCCCTAATTGTTATGCTTGAGTTGCTTAATATTCTTAAATTTTTTTTTTAAACTTGAAAATAAGCAAAAGCATGGCTAAGTACCCTTTCAATGTCATAATGGAGTATAGTTAAATAGGACTACCTGAGGCTAATTTAATTCTTTTGTTTGACATACTACTTACTTCCAGTTATTACACAGAATCTCTGAAAATAAATGTCGATTTGCATATTTTTTGCCTGGTAGAAAGGAAAAATATCTTTGTTTGATAGAAAAGATAAACCGCCAAATTATAGTTTCATTGTCTTGTAATTCATTAGCAGTGTTATAGCTAATGGATACAGATCAAATATGGCCACAAATTCTGAGCACAACTCCCATGGAGAGTTAGGTTATATATTTTTGAATCTGGATGGTCTCTGTGACTACTTTGACCAACAGAATGCTATGAAAGTAAAGTCTTGCCAATGTTCATGATTGGGGAATAAAAATATGAGTCCCATTATTGTTTTTGAAACACATACACAGGTGACCCAGGTGTCACTAGATGCCCATAGGAAGCTTAAGAAGCTCTGTGGAGAGGCTCATTTGGAAAGATAAGTGGGAATTGAGCTCCTTGGCCAACTTAGTCCCAGGTAAGCATCCAGTCAACAGCCAGCACCAACTTCCTCACTATTTGGGTAAGCCATCTTGGATGTAAGTCTGCCCACTGATGCTATTTTAAATGGAGTAAGCCATCTATCTCAGTCCTCCCCATAGTCCTGACCCATAAAATTGTGAATAAAAAAAAAAAGTCAGCCGGGCTTGGTGGCTCAGCCTGTAATCCCGTGCCTTTGGGAGGCTGAGGTGAGTGAATTGCCTGAGCCCGCGCGTTCGAGACCCACCTGGGCAACTTGGCAAGACCTCATCTCTACAATAAATCAAGATGAGCCGGGTGTGGTAGTGCGCCTGTAGTTCCAGCTACTCAGAAGGCTGAGGCGGAAGGATCGCCGGAGCCCAGCAGGTCGAGGCTGCAGTGGCCGGGAGCAGCCATTGCACTCCAGTCTGGGTGACAGAGTGGGACTCCAACTCAAAAAAAAAAAAAAAAAAGTCTACATTAAGTCAATGGATTCAGACTTGTTTGTTACACAGATTTAGATAACCAGAACAGAATTTTGTATCAGAAGTGGGGTGCCACTGTAAAGAAAACAAATGAAACAAGCAACACTGACTTTGGAGTTAGGTGGCAGGACGGGCTTAAAGGAAATTTTTGGTGAGGGCTTGAAGGACTGTGAGGAAACTGTTACTGCCTTCTGGAGAAAAGCCAATGTGTATTATTCAGTGGTGGATAGTTAGGAAGCATTGTTACCTCTGGTAGCATGAAAAGGAGAAAATACACTCGATCCACTGATAAATTTGGCTAAGGAGAGTTCTAGGGAAAAAAATTAAAAGCATCAAACCATTTCTCTTAGTTTCAAAAGGTAGGAAATAAGTTTTTAAAAATGTGAGAAAGAGTCGATTAATTGTAGGCAGAACTTAGACGACAAATGAGAGAGCCAGGGCTTGAAAAGTTTTAAAAAAAAAACTGTTCTGCATCTCAAATTAGTCAAGGCAATGAAAGACTCCTAGAGTAAGAAATGCCTGTTTAGCAAGTATCAAATCCAGGGTGCTACCAGTATATCATGACTTCAGGATAAGAATCTCAAGAGTGTGGCTATGAGATCCTTTGATGAGACTCACAAGGATTTCAAGGCATGCCTAAACTGCTTTCTAAGAACGTTAGCAGTCTGTCTCTTGGACCACTTCTGCTAGTTTCCCACAAAAGACCTAGTTTCCCTTCCTGCCCCCAATGCCTCCTTCCAATCCTACCAACTTGGAACTTACAGATTACCCATTTGCCATCATGTTATTCCATACAGCACTGATTTTGACTGAGTAGCTTTTTAAGAAAATAAATTGTGTTAACGTGTTTATGCTCCTGAAATTCATTGGCATGCATATGTCACCCATCACTCTGGAGCAACTTGTGTGATAGATTTGCTGGGATTCTGTCTTAGTTCATTTGTGTTATTATAAAAGAATACCCAAGGCTGGGTAATTTAGGTAACATAGGTTTATTTGGCTCATGGTCCTGCATGTTCTACAGGAATCACAGCACAGGACTTTGTGTCGGGTGATGACTTCAGACTGCTTCCACTATTAGCGGAAGGCAAAGGGAAGCAGACATTACATGGTGAGAGGGAAGAAAAGAGAGAAAGGAGGGACGCTCTGGGCTGTATTCAATATCCAGCTCTCAGGGAGAACTTTTGCAGAAGCTAATAGAGTGAGAACACACGTATTACCAAGAGGACAGCATTGAGTCATTCATGCTATGTCCACCTCATGACCCAAGAATTCCAACACTTGGGATCACATTTCTTTTTTTTTTGAGTTGGAGTCTCACTCTATCGCCCAGACTGGAGTGCAGTGGCCGCTTCCGGCCACCGCAGCCTCAACCTGCTGGGCTCCGGCGATCCTTCCACCTCAGCCTTCCGAGTAGCTGGAACTACAGGCATGCACTACCACGCCCAGCTGATTTTTTCATTTATTGTAGAGATGAGGTCTCATCAAGTTGCCCAGGCAGGTCTCGAACCCGCGGGCTCAGGCCATCCACTCACCTCAGCCTCCCAAAGTGCGGGATTACAGGCTGAGCCACCGAGCCTGGCTGGGATCACATTTCAACATGAGCTTTGGAGGGCTCAAGCTTCCAAAGCACAGCAGATGCCTTTTTGAAGATTAAGTTATGGTGCTGTCTGGGTGGCAATGCCTTGTAGGACCAGGATCATATGTTTCAGGATGCAAATCAGTGCCCATGATATTATATTTTTTCCAAAGCTAGAATTCATAGGTTCAAGATTCCAGGCATAAAATATGGGTGTGGTTTATCTCTCTTTGCACCTAGTGATTCACTGGCAAGATTTTTGCCTCTCATTTTTGTGATGTTAGGGCCTTCTGGTCACCCAAAGTGGTGTGACTGCATCAGAAAACACTGCAATGGCTCCATTTTCTTGAGATTTAAGATGGCGCCTTAGTCTTTTGGGGCTGCCACGAAAAAGTACCACATACCATGTACTTTCTCTCACCGTTCTGGAGGCCGGAGGTACAAAATCAGGGTGCTGGTTGATTCTGTTTCTGGTGAGGGATCTCTTCCTGACTTGCAAGATGGTCATCTTCTCACTGTGTTTTCTCTTGGAGGAGAAAGAGAGGGAGAACGAGAGTGAGAATGAGAAAGGGTGAGAGTGAGAGTGAGAGTGAGAGCGAAAGCGAGAGAGAAGGAGAGATAGAGAGAGAGAGAGAGACACACACTCTATCCTTATGATCTCATTTAATCTTAATTTATTCCTTATTCCAAAGACAACCACAGTGTGGGGGGTGTTAGAGCTTCTGCATTTGGAGTGAACAAAATTCAGTCCACAGCAAATAGTCACCTGGCCACTCTGGTCTTCTCAAGTCAGTAAATGGATAGACAAAGAAGAGTATTCCTCTACTGGTTTAGGTGATCAAGGTAATGTTGGATTATCATCCAACGAGCAAAGTAGATGTGCATTGTAAATGCAGGAAATCCCTTGGGGTGCTTCTAAGTGCTTTCATGTGTTGCAACAATGATCAATAAATAGTAACAACTCCATAAAGGCAGGATTGCTAATAATCCAGAACATTCTGAAGTGAAGAAACGGCCCACTGTATCAGAAAAGGAGCCACAGTCATCTGAGTTGCTTGTTAAGGGGAGAGAGAATACGCAACGGGTAGTGGAAGAGGCAGTTTTTAATTATCATCTATAATCATGTGACCAGTGGCAGAAAGAAGACTTTAATTGTATTGGATATGTTTTACTTATTTTGTTATGCATAATATATTAACCAATCATTTTACTTTTTCTTCTTTCTTTCATTTCTATACACCCTAAAATAAGCTACATTCATAGAAATTAACTGTATATGTTTGTATTTAAGTTACAGAGTGTCAAGGGAGGTTAAGGGGATTTAGTTAGAAGAATAAACTTTTACCTAAAGGGACTTTGTATCCCATTTTTGGAGATGGTTAAGAGGTATTTGGTTGCATGCAGAACAGTGGTATTATATTAAACAAAAACCAAATATTTTGCTGTTGTATTTATTTGGAAGTTAAGTGTGCTGAAGAGGATTGTGCATGGATATAGACTTAACAAGGGGTAGACTGTGGTCATTACACGTGGTATCAACTTAGTCAACTAAAACAGGTGTCTGTCAATTAAAGCCTCAGGGTAAAATCCAACTCATTGCCAATGTTTATAAATAAAGTTTTATTGGCACTCAGTCATGCACACTCATCTGTCAGCTGTCTAAGCAGCTCAAGGTCTAGAATGGCAGAGTTGAGCCATTGCGGCAGGAATCACATGCCCTGCAAAGCCTAAAATGTCCCCTGTCTGGCTATTTACAGCAAAGGTTCGCTGATCCTGAACAAGCACTGCACCTTCCAGGGTTCTGTTCCCTGTGTGGTTTTGGTTTAGAGATGGCTACAGGAGAAATGCAAGCCAGATTTGGAAGGCTGAAAAAAGCTGCCTGGGTGTGCTCTGAAGGTCAGCGTTAATCCAGGCTCCTCAGCTGCACGTCCTCCTGGCCTGCTGGCCTACCTGGGCTTCCCTGGCTCCATCTCAGGTACCGGGGCCTCGGCTTCCCCTGATCCTCCAGATGGACTTCTTTAGCATCTTGTGGTCCAGAGCCAGACGCATGCTGGGGTCCAGGAAGGAGGAGCAGGCTGGGTCTGTGAGTCACCCACATGGGAGGCTGAGAGAGGCAGAGACAGGCAGATGGGTCAGTCTGTCCTCCCAGGCTCCAGTTTCCTCAGAAGTCCAAGCTTGTCTTTGCCCTTTCCCACATCCCTCTAGAGATTTTCTGACTCCTAGCCCACTGGCCTTCAGAGATTTTAGGCCCCACTGCCTGACGGAGAGGCAACAGCCTTCAACAGACTTTTTCACCCTCTACCAGAATGGCATTTGGTTCTTATGTATTTCTCTCACAGAGTCTCTGCTCTCTTGAATGGATAGTCGTTCCTAACCTGGCAACCCGTCTCACTGTTCTTTCCACCATAACTTTAAATGTTTTAGCAACTGAGATACTTTGTGAGACAGCTTTACCATCCTGTGGGTTTCTCTCCTTAATGAGTCCAATGCATCTTTGACACGTTTGTCACACAGTATGTGTACATCACTGTCATGATTGCAAATAATGTAAGAAAATTGTACTCTGACACTAAGTCCTTAGTCATCCTCGTGCTTCTGTTGACTGTATATGACCACACACATATACTTTTTTTTTTTTTTTTTGAGTTGGAGTCTCACTCTGTCGCCCAGACTGGAGTGCAGTGGGCGCTCCCGGCCACCGCAGCCTCGACCTGCTGGGCTCCAGCGACACTTCCGCCTCAGCCTTCCGAGTAGCCGGAATTACAGGTGCGTGCTACCATGCCCGGCTGATTTTTTGATTTATTGTAGAGATGAGGTCCCTCGCCAAGTTACCTAGGCAGGTCTCGAACCCACGGGCTCAGGCATCCACTCACCTCAGCCTCCCAAAGGTGCGGGATTATGGGCTGAGCCACCGAGCCCGGCTCACACACATATACTTTACACTACCTTTTTAGCAAACCAGAAAGTTTCTTCCTTCCCTTTCCCTCCCTCTTTCTCTTCTTCCTCTTCCTCCTTCTCTCATTTTCCGGATGAAGTGGCACGTTTATTTTCCCTAAACCTACCCATCTGTCAGGAAAGTTAAATAGCTCCCTGAGTTTCCCTTTTTAGTCCTCCTTTAATACAAATACAAGCCTGGAGCATGGTACATGTCTTGCTGAATAATTTGTGGTTTAATTTTTCTTCCCTTCAGAAAGATTAAACATTGCATGGCCAAGAGGACAGCTTTGTTTTCTTGTTGCTGCTGTTGTTTTTAGTGCACCTTACCTGGTACCCTGAAAATCCAAAAGTGTTAAAGAGGAAGCAGGATACTCTTGACCTAGTGGGATTCCACAAACAACACAAACCATGAATAAAAATACTCACAAAGAGCAGGCATTGGAGTGGGTGGCAGAAATTATCCTGTCTATTTTGGATGATGTCGTTAACACCTGGCTGATTGTTAAAATTCACTTTTCCATTTTTCTGTTGCTGTGTGAGAAACCACCCAGAATTTAGTAGCTTGGCTTATTCTGCTTACTGTCTGGTTCTGTTCCCGTTGGTGTGGGCTGGGCTGACTTGGTGGTATTCAGCTGGCAGCGGGGGTGGCCTGGGGGGATCGGGGGCGTGTTGCTCAAGTTTCTGGGGCATCTTCTCTCTTCACGTGGTCTCTTCCACAGGGATGGATGGTTTTTGACACAGGAGCTCAGGGTTCCAGAAGATAGGATTGCAAGTGGCCAGTCTTGTGAAAGAAAGACAGACATTGCTTCACTCGTACCCACCTATATTCCAAGATAGTGAAGCAAAGCCTACCTCACCTTGGGCGGAAGATCAAAGTGCAGCATGATTAATTCACCCACCTTCATATCTAGTTCATGAGGCCATAGTAGCGGTCATAGCAAAGAAAACCTATTGCTGCAAAGAGGGCCTGGTGTCAGCAGAAGGACTGTCTTTTGTTTGGTTTTACATTTCCTTAATTGCTTCTGGCTCTGATATGAGTGGGGAATCCCCCAAAACCCGGACTTCATTTATAAAAAAAATTGTGTATTTATTCTTACATGTTTAAACTTCAGTCTTCTTCAAAGTACTCTTTCCATTGGATGCAATACACCGATCGAAATGCTTTTTCCACGGCTCCAAGCGGTTTTGAGCTTGTCAAATTTGATGCCTTTTAGTGCTTCTGCCGTTTTTGGTTTTAACTCTTTCACATTGGTAAAACGTTTTCCCTTGAGGACTTTTCTCATCTGCAGAAACAAAAAATAGTCACTTGGGGCAAAACTGGGTGAATAGGGAGGCGGGGGCAGAGAGGTCATGCTGTTTGTGGTAAAAAAAAAAAAACAAACTGCTGCACACTCAGTGCAGTGTAGGCAGGTATATTCCTAAATCACCCATCATGAAACAGGCAAACATGCTGAAAGAATCTCCAAAAAATAAAAAAAATTCACTGAAGCCGAATGCAGTCGCTGACAAAAATGCTAGCTAGTACACTGATGCTGATGGGGTTCTAGAACATTTACCTAGCGGGGGAGGTCTATACCACAAAGGGGCCTGCCCTCCAAGAGATAATTTCATTTTCTTAGGGGAGTCCCCCCTCATGTCTTAATATTGGTTAAGCTGATATTGCTTCGTATCATCCATAGGATTTTAGAGTGCTTCAGAGTAAAATTTCAAGTATCAAGTAAATAAGTGCTTCTCTTTTCTTTCTTTTTTTTTTTCGAGTCGGAGTCTCACTCTGTTGCCCAGGCTGGAGTGCCTGGCTGCTCCCGGCCACCGCAGCCTCGACCTGCTGGGCTCCAGCGATCCTTCCGCCTCGGCCTTCCAAGGAGCTGGAACTACAGGTGCGCGCTACCACACCTGGCCCTTTTTGATCTATTATAGAGATGAGGTCTCGCCAAGTTGCCCAGGCGGGTCTCGAACCCGCAGGCTCAGGCAATCCACTCACCTCAGTCTCCCAAAGGCGCGGGATTACAGGCTGAGCCACCGAGCCCGGCTTGCTTCTCTTTTCAAAGACCATTCGAATCCGTCCCTCAAGAATCTTGCACCGACGGAATCACGACAGTGATCAAGCTTCCAAAACGGAAGGCGACCAAGACGCTCAGGGTGGAGAGCCGCACGCGTGTCTTTCCTGTGGACACAGGCCCATGTCGAGGTGTGTATCTGTTGATGAAGGAGATGGCGTGTCTTCATGTGGTTATTTTTCGACCAAGACTTGTGCTTTTGAGAGTGCCTGTAACTCGGGGCATGTTTTAGCCGTGCCTACCTAATAGACTGCGAATCCTAATGAGCGAATGAATTCCTGGGAGGTGTCCATCTTGGCTCTTTGAAATATCTATATTTTCTGGGCCCCCCTCCACAATTCCCACAACGTCAAGCCTGAGCATAATCCTTAATTCTCTGTCATTTTATTGCCTTCCGTTTCCTCCTGCTTTTTTCATTACTTATAATGTCAGAATAATTTTTGTTATTAAGATCAAAAAGAGGCATGTTAATGTAAAGACACTGAACACTATATATAATTCAGAACATTGTATGAAGTAGACATTATTAAGATCTGCCTTTTTAAAATGAGAAAAAAAAAGATGGAAAAAAATGTGAAGAAAGTTACCCAAATTTAAAAGTGCAGAAAACAGCAAAATTGGAACTTAAAGCCATGGTATAGAATCCCAGACATCCAGGTCTTTAGCCCTAAGCCATGAAGTTCATTCCTAAGTACATAGAGTAGGATTAAAATAATATAACTGTTAAAATGGCAGCAAAAGTGATTTTGGGTCTGTGTTCGTGGCTCTAGGAACAAAAGACTTGACATGTTTATTTACCAATCCATGGTCATAAATAAATAACAAGATAATGAGTAAACAAATTCAATAGTGTATATATTATATGCCCAGATTATATTTTTAAAAATTTAAAATATCAGGTATATGCTTTTAGATGTAGGGATACCTCAAGGACACGTATCTTCAGGTTATTAATTGAATTAATTGAGTTCTCTTGGGATTGAGGCAGTCAAGTGGAAGACACCTCACCTGACAAAGCCGAGTCACTAACACATCCTCCCTCTGTCTCCATGGTTCTTGGACCACAGGCAGGATCATTTGGGATCCTCAGCTCCACGCCATCCTCTTTTGTGGTAAAAACCTGCAAAGGCTCCCTTCCATCAGATGAAGACTCAGGGAGGGGCAGGTGCAATGGCTCATGCTTGTAATCCCAGCACTTTGGGAGGTCCAGGTGTGAGGACAGCTGGGGTCCAGGAGTTTGAGATCAGCCTAGGCAGCATAGCGGGCCCTCATTTCTAAAAACAGAATAAAATAAAATAAAATATCAAGTAAAATAAAATAAGCTGGTCATGGTGGCATGTGCCTGTAGTCCTAGCTACTCAGGCTTCTGAGGCAGAAGGATTGCCTGAGCTCAGGAGGTCGTGGTTGCAGTGAGCTGTGACTGTGCCACTGCAGCCCAGCCTGGGTGACAGAGTAAGACCCCTGACCAAAAACGAACACACACACACACACACACACACACACACACACACACACACACACACACACACAAATACCCAGTGAGCCTACATGTAGTTGTCCTCATCTTCTTAGGTTCTTTCCTCTACCTGCTCCCTTTGCCTGGAGAGCTCTTCCCCTAGGCTCCTCTGTGGCCAATGCCCTCCCCATCTTCAGATCTAAAACATCCTGTCCTAGATGAAGCCCACCTGAGCTGACTTTTTAATAATGTAACAGGCCTCATCTCCACCCACACACTTCCTTTGCTCCCATCACCCCCAGCAATGCCGGTTCCCTCCCCTTCTTTGCTTCCTCCTTTGATGATAGCATTTTTACCCTTTGTTGTTTATTGTCCCCATTGGAATATAAGCTCTAAATGGTGCAAATTAGGGTTCAACAAATAGTTAGGCAGGCAAGAACTATTTGTTAAATGAATTTTAAAAATGTGTAAACAGTCACGCTCTATGATACCTGGGCATTTAAACATGAGTCAACCTAACCAGAGAGACACATTATGGTTCAAATTGCAATTTTCTTCCAGTTTAGTGTGTGTATGCATTTTAATTTCAAATAAGGGAAATTGCTTCCGCGGATTCCGAATCTCCAGAATTTCTGAGTGGTAGATACATTCTTTCATAATGAAATCAACTTGTGAGGAAAGCTGAGTTGTCATGTATGGGAAACAAAGCCTATGTAAGTACCTAACCCTATCGCATTGGGGGAAAAAAATGGGGCTTTAGAAAATAATCACAAATGTTGTAGTGCATTGTTTCTGAACTTTGAAGCAAAAGCAAATTTGTTCATGTTTCTATAATAATTTGGATAACTGAACAAGCATCTCACAATGCTTCGACCACTCTGCCTGTCAGCATTGGAAGATATTCAACGAGACCCATCTGGTTTAGAATTGGGGGCGGCAACGTCTGACACTCTCCTTTGTATGCAGGATTTGAAAAGCTGACGGTCCTGCCCAGATGTACAGCATTTTGTCCACGATGAGGACTCCCCTGGCCTCCCTTTGGCTCTCAGAAAGGCCTGCCTCTTTAACTCAGGGGGTTAGCTGCGGTGTCGCACAGCTTGAGGGATATTTTTGGTCCAAGCAAATTTGTCTAAGTAGTTTCACGCCTTCTATATCTTTGGTAGATTAAAAACGTTTTGATTTCTACCCTTCTTTTTCTTCTAAAGTCACAGTCTTCTATCATCTCTGGTCTTTTTGTGGATCTTTTTACAAAAATGTAAAATCATAAAATTTGTTTTATAGTTTATTCATAAATTTTTATTTCATGATGAGAATGTACTGCTAAGAAAACATGCCAAGTAAACATTGAAACGTTCTTATAGTTGTGATGATATTAATATCTAAGGGACTCAAGAAGTGTATGAAACACTTGTATGCATGTGTGTGCACGTGAGTATGTCTGAGGGTGCATGTGCGTATATGTGCATGCATGTTTGTGAGTGTTTGTGCATGTATACACATGTTCATGTGTGTGTGCATTTCAATCATGCATCACCTTTCTTCTAACAGTAATAACAGTGGTACCGCCTCCCAAATTAGAGTACAAAATTTTTTTTTGGCTGGGTGTGCAGTGGCTCATGCCTATAATCCCAGCACTTTGGGAAGCCAAGGTGAAAGGATTGTCTAAACCCATGGGTTTGAGACCAGCCTGGGCAACTTGCGAGACCTCATCCCTACAATAAAAACTAAAAACTAAAAAAATAAATTAGCCAGGCATAGTGGCATGTACCTGTAGTTCCAGTTACTTGGAAGGCTGAGGCAGAAGAATAGCCTTGAACTCAAGGTCGAGACTGAGGTGGCCATGAGCGTGCCACTGCACTCCAGCCTGGGTGACAGAATAAGACTCCTCCAAAAAAAAAAAAAAAAAAGTCAGAAAACAGGTGATGGCAAAAAATAATAATAAAGAAAGAAAGAAGAGTAGAAGAGTCATCAGAGAAAAAAAGATTTTTTTTCTTCTAGTGTCTATTAATTTTTTTCAGGGGTCATCTAACCTGATTTGGGTTAAGGCTTTCAGAAAGTAGATTTAGTGCAAGATAAAGAAGGAGAATAATTTTATTTCTGTACAAGATAAACCTACCATGGTCAACTAAGCTACAATGAAATAACTCAGACAACGGAGTGCTTCGGGAAAGAATTGATTTTCATATTCACTCTCTATATAATCGAATCACTCTAGTTCATATCCTAGTCGTAAAATTTTATTACAGCTTGCAGACATAACCTGAGAATAGAAAGAATTAGTGAGAAAGGAGAAAGTATGTGCAAAGTATCAATTGAAGTTGCTTCTGTGATAAAAGGTAAAATTCATTTTAAATGTCTGAAACAGTGAAATGTCTTCTTGACTCGCTCTTTTTTCCTTTTGCATCTCAAACCTGAGTTCCGTGAGACGTGCTCTCTACCGCATTCTAGTCGATTTAATGATGGGAAAACCAGGCTGCCTGCTAGGTCTGTGACAATATTTAATTGAGTTCTAAATATCATAAGTGGTTCCTCTTATATTTTACACTTTTCTACTCTAACTCTAAAAAATGATAGGGCCATGAAAATGCCAACTTTTCCCTAAACAGGAAAACGTTTCTCTACGAACTTTAGATTGGCAATGAGGAGAACCCAAAGGATGGCATATTGCTTGCTCTATTAAGAGGACTTAAATCTAAAAAAAGTACATTCTCTTGGAGGTTGTACAATATCTTGAGATAATAAATATTCATTATTTTAGTCAACATATCAAATAAATATTGATGCCTCAGTTTTTCTTTCATTGGTTTCCTTTGTGACTTTCTTTGTCCAGCTTTCTCGGCACTATGTGCCCTATAAAATGTGTCTGTTTCCAGATAGACTTCCGCAAGGCAAATATTGAAATCAACAGACTTGTATTTTTCTTTGAGCTTAAGACATTATAAACTTTATAAGCTGTCTTGTAGTATGGGAACAAAAAAATAATGTCACATTTTCCCCCATTGTTTTTAAAATTCAAATCACAGAGCCACTTAAATAAGGAGGAATGAAAATACACATCCACTGGTTCCTGTGACTGAAGGTCCTGGGCTGTGTGCCCCCAGCCTGGCGGGTCCCGTGGCAAGACCACGAGTGGCTCAACACCTTTGTCGGCTTCATACTCCCATCAGCCCTCCCCCACACCATGGTTGACTTCCTCCTGCGACTCCTCTCTCCCCCAGCCTTGGCCCTGACTTTCAGAAGGAGTTTGCTTCTCTCTTTCACAGTGCCCGTATTAAACCTCAAGTCCACTGGTTTCCAAAATCATGCTCTGGCATCTGGACCAGGGAGAGAAACACTCATCACCAGTTGGCGTCCCCTACACCCTGCATTGAGTGACACTGGGTTGCACTAGAAAGGGGAAGGAGAAATTTCAACAGGAAAACAGGGAGGGCCAGGCTTCTCCCAGAGAGGACCAAGGGAGGGGGTGCTGTATAGCATAAAACAGAAGACAAATGTTACAGACAACAGGACTTTTTAAAATGCTCTATTTTAACCATCCCATTTTCAAGACAAGAAAACCAAGGTGCCTGGAAGATGACTTTCCACAATGACATAAGTAGTAATTACAGCAAGAAGAGAGAGCATTTCTTTCTGATTACTTATTCTGAAACCCAGCACAAACTCTTTAAAACTCTTTAAGATAATATGTACGGGGTATTTTAACAAAGAAGAAAGTTAATTGTATTCATTAGCTGTTTGTTTCATACTCAGGTTTCTCTGTGGGAAGCGTCCTTCTACCTCCTGCATTTATCTCAACCCAAGCTTAGGTAGGATAGTTACACGTCCAAGGGTCTATCCAGGTGTATGCTCCACATATTGTGAAGCCAGTCCACCATGCACTGGCAACTTCCTTATCTGAGTCTGGGGAGTCAGAACACACTTAAGCGCAACATGCTATAGGAAGCAGGTTTATTACTTACAGACAGGCTGTCAGGAACAGCAGAAGCCTCAGGTCCATTGTGAACCAGAGCTCCAGAAAGCTGCCCAGGGCAGATAGCATCTCATCTGCACCAGCCCCATGTGCCCTGCTGCTAAGATACCTCAGAAAGTAGCCCTCCCTGGGTTTTATACCCCAGGGTCATGCGACTCCCTGGGCCACCATGTTGGCAGACAACCTTTTTCAAGGGGAACCGGAACAGAGCCTGCTGTGGCTGCCAGTCCCTTTTTCTCCCTGGGTGTTGCATTTCCAGCACATTCTGCAGTTATTCTTGAGAACTAAGAGTAAGAAAGGAGGAAGAACTAGGGTCAGCCCTGGGGCCACCTGGTGAACTATCCTGTGTATATGTATACACAGATCACCCCAGGTTATTGACCTCATGCCATCAAAGATAAAACCATGATCAAATTTGCATCCAGAACTTAAAATAAGTTCTCCTTGCCAGCAAATAGATAATTTTTTCTCTAAATTACTTCTAGCAGTATTTACAAACCTGTAGAGTCATCTCTCAGGATAGAAGAATGGGTTTAACCGTGTCCTCATCACCAGCTCCAATCCCTTCCTGCCGCTTGTGCTAAGACACAGATCTGTATAGCCACAGAAACCCACGCACATGCATTGAAGATCCGCATATAGAATTCAAGGAGAAATCCAATTTTCTCGCTGGCTTCTCTGTTCCCCACCTCTGATCCTTTGGCCTTGTGGATTGACAGAGGCTCATAATACAACATGCACTTGGCCTTGAACTCAGTCTAAAAATGCCTGGAGTCCCTGAGCTCACAGACTGAATAGAAAGGACAAGAACATTACACTGAAGAACGGGATCAACGCTGAAGAAATAAACCAGAAGTGTCTCAAATCACTGGACATTTTCCCAGAGCAACTCCTGACCCTTTTAATACTGGGCCCCAGGTGAAGAGGTAAATAAATAACATTTCAAGGCAAGCGACTGAACCTTTGTGGTGTACAGGTGGAAACACAGAAACTTCTAGTGCAGAAAGTAACTTCCAGATGTCAAATAAAAATTCTAACAACCCTGTGGGGTCACCTGATTTTACTGTCACAACTTTGAAAGTGTTTAGAGTTTTTATACTCAATATAAATACATGTGGGTATAAACCCTTGTACACATATATAAATACGTTTTATATATTATAAATGTATGTTTTTATAACCACATGTA
Organism: Carlito syrichta; assembly: GCF_000164805.1. NCBI lineage: Eukaryota > Metazoa > Chordata > Mammalia > Primates > Tarsiidae > Carlito > Carlito syrichta. Next base: position 540,259 of record NW_007206742.1, on the reverse strand, counting down.
TCTTTTTTGTCTGTAGCAATTTTATTTCAGTAGAAAAATCTCACACTGTTTCTAAATAACTAGCAAAGTAACATACTACATAACTAAATAAATGTATACATGTATGTGTTTATGGGATGGGGGCCCCCTAAAATGGAATTATTTTTTGGAGGGCAAGTTCTCTGCAGTACAGGCTTCCCCTGCTAGGGAAGTGTTTTAGGAACCCATTGGCATCAGTGTGCCTAGCAATGTTGTGAGAAGCTATGTTCAGCTACAGTTACATTTTTTTTTTGAGATTCTTTTACTGTGTTTGCTCACTTCCTGATGGGTGATTTACGAGCATGCCGTGCTGAGTGTTCAGCAGTTTTTGACCAAAACCGGCATGATCTTCTTGCCCCACTCTCCTTATTCACTGATCTTGCCTGGAGCGACTTTTTTTTTTAATCCTTGGATGAAATATGTCCTCAAAGGCAAATGTTTTCGCCCATATGGAAGAAGGAAAACCAGAAATGGCCGAAGTGCTAAAAGTCATCCAAATGGATGAGTTCAAAATTGTTTTGAGCAGTGGAAAAAGTGTCTCGATAGGTGTATTGCCTCAAACGAAGAGTACTTTGAAGGTGACTGAAGTTTAAACATGGAAGAATACACAATTTTGATAAGAAATCTCGAGTTATTTTCGAGTCCCTCCTCATATATGCGTTTGGCACAAGGTATGCCTGTGTTATGTGTCCAAACCCACTTTGGAGAATGCAGCAACAGACGGCAAAGTTGTGAGGCCTGCACAGTCAGCGGGCCCCGTGACTCCACAGGGAACCTGGCCAAACCGGCCTTTGCTGCAGGCGCTGGGTAGGGAGAACAACCTGAAAAATTAGATCCTTGAGTGGAAAGATCTGGCAGGCAGTGACACAGCAATGCGGCCTTCATTAAGCTCACGTGAGGCCTTTCAATCCCAGTTCGTTGCCTGTTTAGTCGGTGATGTGGACATTCGGAGGAAGAAATCTAATTTTGAAATTATATCAATATGTTTAATGACTACCAAGCTCTCTGAAAGCACATTGCTCTCTGAGTGACATATATCTTGAGTACGACTTACTGGAAGGCCCAGAAACCTTTTGTCTTTCCTGTAATGTTTTCTTTTTCTTTTTTTTTTTTGAGTTGGAGTCTCACTCTGTCACCCAGACTGGAGTGCAGTGGCCGCTCCCGGCCACCACAGCCTCGACCTGCTGGGCTCCGGCGATCCTTCCGCCTCAGCCTTCCGAGTAGCTGGAATTACAGGCACGTGCTACCACGCCCGGCTAATTTTTTGATTTATTGTAGAGATGAGGTCTCGCCTGCCCAGGTGGGTCTTGAACCCGCGGGCTCAGGCAATCCACTCACCTCAGCCTCCCAAAGGCGCGGGATTACAGGCTGAGCCACCGAGCCCGACATCCTGTAATGTTTTCATTCAGCAGAAAATGTTTATACCATTTCTGAATCACTAGCCAAGTTCTATACTACATAACCTATATTTATGCAATGAATATTTATTTATTTATTTACATAGTATGTAATATATGTATGAACTATGTTACAAATTTTGGCCCTGCACATTTATGCCAAATTAAGACACTGAATTCTTCTATCTCCCTTGCAGGGTAAAAACCCAACATGTAGAAATATTTCTCCCTAGGTTTTCCCTCTCTGCCTAAATTTCGAATGAGTTTGTAGAATTATTTTCTTGATTCTGGCACACTCAGGTTGACGTGTAATGGCATAAGCGTATGGTCTCTCCTTATGCTATCGAAATCCTTCGCAACTTTCAGAGTAAATACTCTGATAGCCCCCCACCACTCATTAAACAAGACAGAAACTAAAAATAGCTTGCTGCAATTCATCCATCATCTGTCAGACACAAGGCTCACCTGACTGAGGGAGGTTCTGATGAAATTCCATTGTGCAGGCAGGTAGCTCGGGGAGAAGACACAAAGGAAACAAGCAGAGGGTTCTTTGGACCTGTTCTCACCCTTATTATGGGATTCATTCTTGTCAGTCAAGGAAATTCACCTGACTAACCCTCATGCGAAAAATGCATGCGGGTGGGTAACCAAACCCTGAACTGGAAATCAGAGCTCGAATTTCCACTCTAAGTCATCAGTGAAGAAAAGTAGATTATGCATCACTCCATTTGTACGTACTTACAAATGATTCTACTTCTGTCTGTCAGTCGGTCGACAGCCATTTTAAGCCTACTCTGTGCAGGGCCCTGGGCTCGTCCACATGGCGAGACCAAGAAGTGTAGGAAACGTCTGGTTATCATGGAATTTATGAATTAGATAAGAAGATACAGTGGCATGCCAGCCTCATGTCAAGGTCTGCAAATGTCCTTTCCAGGTGAGCCTGCAGCCAGGCACACACATGAAATATTTATAGTGTAATAATGAGCTGGTGTAAAGCTACATACAATTCGTAAATACCAAATAAATGGCATCATCGGTGCTATGTTGTTTCAGAGTTGTGAGTAATACCCAAATTGATGCACGCACGAGGTCCAGACATGAGTCAGGTTCTGTGGAATGCGTGGGGGCTGATTTAAAGGTAAATACCTGTCAAGCGTCCCCCAAAGCCACTCTGCTGACTCCGTCAACATCATTCACCTTAGGCATTTCTACTTCTGAAGCACACTTTTGGGTAGTATTCCAGCATGCTTTGCTTTAGGAAGATAAACTGAAACAACACTGGTTGGTTTTTCAGTTTCATGCAAGAGATCAGTTTTCATACAAGGACCCTGTGCTCTTCCTATGACCCAACTTGATTACTCAAGTAAAGAAGGGTGCTAGTTCATGGAGGCTTGCAGATGTCAGAAAGTAAATCTTAAAAGTTTCATGACTAGAGACTTGTCTAGCAAAATTCACTAAACTCCCTGAAAGGAGCTATGGTTGGAACTGCACTGACGTCTTACAGTGGCTCGCGTGGGTCTAGTTCCCAGACCCTTCCTGAGTCCACCATAGCACTCCCGTCCCCCTTCCCCCATGTAGTCTTCCACTCCACCCAGGCTCTGCTCTTCTTCCAACACTTCAAAAATGGTCCAGCCTCAGAGCCTTTGTGCTTGCAGTTCCCTCTGCCTAGACCATCTTTCCCCAAGGTGTTCTTGTTACTAAGCAATCAGTAGGTTCCCTGACGGATGCACATAGAAGCCAGTGTGGTGGCACCAGCTTTTGAGAAAAGAAAAGTTGTGTTGCAAGCCCACTGGCAAGGAGACAGGAGGAAAGACTGAAATCTCTCTGAAGCTGGGACCTGGATGAGATTTTATAAGCATAGGGGAATGAGTTGTGATCGGATGGGATCTTGCAATGAGGTGATGCCAGAGGCGTGCTCTGACCGCGTCCTGCCATGCGGCGTCCGCCTTGTAATTCAGTCCCCACTGCTCAGCCTGAGCACTGAGGTTCCCCTTGTGATTGCACACCTGGTTCATCTGGGCAGGCTTAGGTTACATGACCTTCAGTCTAGGGGGCCATGGCAACCAGAAAAACAACTCTGAACTTTGTACAAAATTGAGCCAGGTTGGGCTGTTTCTATGGTTACATCCTCATTTCCCTCAGTTTAGCCAAAACATCACCTTTGCAGAGAAGAAACGTTTACCTTCGTTTCAAAAATAGCCAAGAGCACATCTGCCTTTCCATGGATTGCTCTCAACGTTGCCCACTTTATATATTTTTTTTTCTCATGGCACGTGTAGAATCCTAACCTTATTTTTTTAATCTAATGCTTATGTATTTATTCCTCTTCCACTGCCAACAACTGCTCCCACACATATTATGAAAACCTTTGAGGGCAGAGATTCTGGTTTTTGTTGCTCTTTCCCCAAAATCTTATATATCGTCTGGCACCTACTGGGCTCTTGGAAATATTGGTTGAGTGAACGAACTACAGGCTAATAGGAGTCACAAAACAAGTCTGTTGCATGGCGTGTCATATTTCCAAAGCATTCAATCACTCCAGAACCATACTCAGAAAACTAGACTACCGATACTATGGCCACTTGCAAATGCCTTTCTCAGGGAGGGATACTTAATTGAAATCTGTTGGAAGCACAGCAAATCCAACCTTTGTAGGACTTCAGTGGGTTTATTGTGTTGCCTATGTTGTTCACGGTGACATTACCCTAAATACAAACATGCATCTGAAAGGACACAACGTCATAAACATAGGGCTTTGTATCGTCTTTGCTGACTACATGGTGTTGACTTTGAAATTGATCTATTATTTATAGCAGACGTTATTCTCTAATGCCACTCCTACTCTTCAGGACTGTTCTTGTGTCACTCAGTATTTCTGCATAGTGACAGTTTTGGTCTTTCCTTCCTGCTGCCTTGACCATCAGAAGTCATTCTTCTATTGGAAGATCACTTAATAGAGATTTCTGTGAAATGTTTTTCATCATACCCTAAAGAGTCACAGCTTGCTTTGTCTCCTACTTTCTGCTTTCTTTTCATTCTCTTTGTACAGAACTATGAAAAATATCTAATACATTTACAAATACTGTTGCTTACATTAAAGGAAGGTGAAATATCTATATAGAATGCCAGGAAATCTTTAAAGAAAAATCATATGATTGTATTAATATATTCATGCATTCACTCAAACAGTGATTGTGTCTCTGGCATGCACTATGGTAAATGCTGATGTTTGAGGATGAAAAAGACACAATCCCTACTGTAAAGCAAACGATTGTCTGAATGTGAGTGGGACTGTGTCATCCTGATTTTTCTCTTGACCCAAGCAAGGGAGTCCGGAGGCAAAGTAGTCATTGCATCTGTCTTCTCTTCCTGAGAGTGCCTCAAGCCAGTAAGTGGTCCCCTCATGTAGTCACACTGTGACTTTAGATTTGTTCTTTGCGTTTGCTTCTGCTCAGGATTGGCCCACGCCCTCTTTCAAAGTCACCCGAACCCTCTTTTCAGCCTTCTGTCAAGGTAGTGAAGCAATCTGATAATTCATTTATGTAGTAACTATCCAAGATGGCTGAATTGCACTGCCATGGATATAACCACTATGAAGGATTTCCCAGTGTTATGCTCAGCTCCAACTATGAATTTTTAGTGATGAAAATCTGGGAGCTACTGGAAGATCAATTTCAGATAAGGAAATCATCCTAAACACAGTGCATCCCGTAGTTTGATAGTGGTAATCTCTTTTTATGAATCCAGTTATTTGTTCCTCATTAAAAGTCTGAGGTCAGGCAAATAGTGTTTTGCTTCTAATAGTTGTTCTTGAAGATACAGTTTATTGATCCCCTACAATCTTATCCACAATGATGTTTTCTTCTCTCTTCAAAGCATCATACAAAGTTTTCTTCAGTTCCCAGGAGGCAAAATGATTACCGAGACTGCTCTAATGCCCGATAGCAATAAACAAAAATACAAGAATACATAAGTGACTTTCCTACTAATGCAAGATTCAAATGGAATAAGAAGAGAATCAAGCTTTCAAAAAGGATAAGTTCATGGTTTCCTGTTTTCAAGAAGGACATTCAGTAGGTAAGTTGCTCTGTAGATGTGTCTCCAGCTGGCCTCAGGGTAAGTGCATTGGTCAGGCCAAAGTTGGGAGATAGGGTAGAATTATTAGAAAGCCTCATTAGCCTTCACCTTTGCCACATCTTCTAACTGAGACTTAAAATTGATCCCTTCATCTCAGCCATCCACTTCTTGTAAAAAATCCATGTGCACCAGGAAGGCATGACGCATTGATGAGAGTAACCCTGCATACTTTGGTGTGAATTTAAGAGCTGATTAAAATTTTAACAGATGAAAGACTAAGTGTGGGGTACTGGTCCTTTGGAAGAAGGATGCCTCAGCCGGGTTCGGTGGCTCAGCCTGTCATCTCGCGCCTTTGGGAGGCTGAGGTGAGTGGATTGCCTGAGCCCGTGGGTTCGAGACCCGCCTGGGCAGCGAGACCTCATCTCTACAACAAATCAAAAAATCAGCCGGGTGTGGTAGCGCATGCCTGTAATTCCGGCTACTCGGAAGGCTGAGGCAGAAGGATTGCCGGAGCCCAGCAGGTCGAGGCTGCGGTGGCCGGGAGTGGCTACTGCACTCCAGTCTTGGCGACAGAGTGAGACTCCAACTCAAAAAAAAAAAAAAAAAAAAGAAGGATGCCTCCTAGTATAAAGAAGCTAAGCACATAATATCAAAGGACATTCAAGACAAAACACACATGAAACTTGCTTCAGACCCATCGAGCTCATTTGAACAACACTTCAAAGATCATATTACATGGTGAGTAGAGCAAATTTAATTCCTTGCTCAAATGGAAGCTCACATGCCCACATTTACATGCTTGCTGCATTTTCAAAATGATAAGAACATTTCTCTCTGTTGTCTAGATATGAGTGCTTAAGTTCAAAACAGGCTAATGCCCATCAGTCCATTGGAGTACATTAAGCAAATTATGATTATTACCTTAACACGAATGATATACATTTTAGCATACATTATTCAGCTAAAAGGAGTTTTAATCCTCCTGCATTCTATGATCTGATAAAAGTTTAATGGTACATTATAGTAGATGCTTTAGATTTATTTCTACAAATACCAAGACAGCCTTGGTTGAATACGTCCATCCATTATCTCTTTGGGACTTATGGAGTTTTTCATTATGTATGTTATTAGTTCTATGTTTTGCAGTTATCAGAGAAAAGCAACTTCCGTTAGCATTGGTTATTTTTGTTTGCTGTTGGCTTAAAAAAGTTTCTCACTAATTCATACAAGGATACAGACAGATGTATGTTTGGAGGTTGAACTGTAATTTTTCATGAACTGTTATCATAGAGTCTGACAGCGGCTTCTCAAGCTCTGCTTTCCTCTCCATGGCTTAAGTGAATATAAAACAAACACAAATGCCTTATGCTCAGCAATCTTCTCTCACAAATTGGTCCACAGCTATCTCATCAGGAAGATATATTGTATATTAGACTTCATTCCCCCTCCCTCACACCCAATCAAGGTGCCCTAGGGAATACTGTTTTATCAGGCAAAATTAGAAGCACTTGGAAACTTGCTCATCTTATGGATATACTTAAAATCAACTTGTCAAATCTAAAAGGATGAGAAACTGATTCAACGAGTGTAATGCTTATTTCCTGTGGCTGACCCATCATTTTGAAAAAAAATTAGTAAGACAATTTCGGCCTGAATTAGCCATGTAATATCATGGTTCTCTACTTCTATTTGCACTTCTGCAGATCTTAGTACCTGTATCTCTAAAATACAATGTATTGTTTGTTTTTTTTTAAATATTCTGGGAATGAAACACAGAAATAACATGTATCGTATACCTCTCTGTACTTCTGCCAAACTTCTCATCACGTTCTCCTTGTTCAAGGCTGTTACTATTTCCAATCTTGTAATATTGTTATTTTTACATGTATATTTTATATGTGTATTTTTATAGCGTTTTGTGGGACAAGGGCTAGTGTTACATTCATTTGGGATCCTTCTGGCACAAATAGCATGCCACAGAGTCAACAAATACTAAATATACAAATACATTCATTAGAAGCATTTGTTTCCTGAGGAAATACTATATGCCAGGTTCTGGAAGAATTTTAAAACTGCAGTATTCAGATGGAAAACTTAATTAGGACATTCATTGACTGTCTCACTTCTGAGTCCATATATAAATAATGTATCAGAAGACGGAAGTTATGGCAGATGGAAGTTGGAGACTCCGACTTGGAGTGTTTCCTCCTCTGACAGCCTTTCCCACTGAAAATCCACAGCACTGGCCATGAAAATCACTCAGAGGCCAAATCCAAGTCCTCAGAGGTAGACATAATTATCTCTCTTTTAGCTGCAGCATTATGGCCATTATGCATCCTCCTGATATTTTTGTAAAATTAATTCAAGTGACCTATGTACCTTTCAGCAAAACCCAAAGGAAAAAGATAACTCAATTTCCAAAGGAAAGTCATACAAGATAAATGAGTTTAGAAATATTTAACAGCATATATTCACCAAACGCTTAGAAATTCAACCAGAAAAGAAGATAAGAATCTCCTACATTTTTTTCATTCAGTTGTTTTGGGCTAGAAAATCAACCGAGCGTTCATATTATTTTTGAGACACCTTCCTCTCATCAGAAAAACATTCGGGAGAACCAGTGTAGCTTGAGTTGTTTCTTCTTTTCATAGGTAAAGTCGCTGGTAAAGATAAGTAAAAAGCAGCAGATCTGATTTTCATTTAAACCTCTGGAAGCTCTCCACACGAAATGAGCAGTGAGGGCACGCTGGGGAGAGAAAGAAAGAAGGGAGGAGGAGGAGAAATAGTTAACATTTAATGAGCATGCATACTTTCTGATAGCCATTGTCAGACTAATTTAAGCCTCCCAGCACTCCTGTGAGATAGGTACTTGCTTTTATCATCTTCAATTAGTGGAAGAGGAAGCAAGGCTCAGAGGGTTGAAGTAACTGATCCCGGATCATTGAGCTTGCACACTCTTGCCCAGGCTCCTGGTTCCCCAGTCTAAACTGCAGGCTGCGAACAGCTTTTTGCTTTTTTTCAACCTCTCTCCTTTTCCCAGCTGTTTTTTATATTGGAAAAGATACGTCAAAATGATTTTCGTGGAAGTAAATGCCTCTCAACAATGTTGTCTTCCCCCGGGTGACTTTTAACCCAGAGAAATACAGTTCTAATGATCACATTCGTGTCAAGGCTTTGGGAAGACAATCTGTTCAGAAGAACTTTCTAAGGATCTATAACCTCATATCCCAGAAGGAGCCGCTCAATTTTAACAGTTGATTGGCTGTTAAATTTTGCAGGCAGAGAATACTAAACAAGGAAGCAAAAAACAAACAAGAAAACAAAACGTTGACCGGCTTAATTAATATTTCCTAACCTCTTAACTGTTTCTATCAATTCTCACTCGGTCGCCCAGGCTGAAGGGCAGTGCCTCTATCATAGCTCATGGCAGCCTCTACCTCCAGGGCTCAGGCGATTCTTCCGCCTCAGCTTCCTGAGTAGCTGGGACTACAGGTGCCACCAAGCCTGTCTCATCTATTGATTTATTGCAGAGACATGATTTCTTTATGTTGCCTAGGATGGTCTTGCACTCCTGGGCTCGAGTACCCTCCTGCCGGGAACTCCCAAAGTGCTGGGGTTACAGGTGTGAGCCACCATTGCCAGCCTCATGTGAGCTTTTTAACATTTGACAATGGGGATGGCATTATTGAAATGAGAGATTTATAGCAGATAAACACATTACATGACTTTCATGGTTCAAATCGATGTAATTTCTTGTGATAAGTTAAAATGCTAAATTTAAGTTTACATTTTAGCTCTTTTTCTCTTCTTTTTTCAACACCTTTTTTTTTTCAGGTTTTTTACCAGATAGAATACAGTGTATTAATAGACATATTCTGTTAGTTATGTTCATGATAAAGCCTTTTAATTCTGGGTGATGAGTCAAAGTATCAGTCAGAGTGCTTAAGTAATTGATCCTGGGTCATTTAGCTTGCACTTTCTGAAATATTTCATACACAATAGAACTGTGGGTGAATATACATTTTCGAGTGGGCTTTACCTTAGGACTGTGAATAGGGAAATCAGGGTTTGAAATTTCATGACTACTAGAGCTGAATCATCTTCCGTTTTGGACAGATCTTTTGGTATAAAGATCGACTATCCTAGCTTGGAAGAAAGCTGTATGCATTAACTTTATGGGAGGGAGTGTTTTGTGAATATATGTATCTATATATTTATATAACAAAATATTTTATATTACTTTATACAATAAAAAATGTATTTTTTGAACTTTAAAGATGTAGAGTACAATTCAGGATTAGGTATACAAGTGGACATCGTAGAGGTAAAGTTTGGGCCTCCCTTTGGTCCCCACTTTGCCTGGTTTGAGATCACGTACCCTTACAGATGTTATTTGTCCCCCCCCTTATCCTGGCAGTATCCCGTTACTGCCAATGGGAGATGCTGTTTTAACTGTGATTAAGACTTTTACTGACTTTACTTATTGTGGGGAGGTGGGCGGGAACATGCCAGAATCTAAAAGTATAATCAACATAACTTCACGCTCCAAATTATCTTTTAAATCTAGAATATAACAAAAATTAACAATAAACCCCCCAAAAGAGCAAAACGCTCAGATTTGTAATTTTCACCAAATGAAAACAAAGAGTTCAAGTAAGAAGACAAACTAAAACTTATCTTGCCTGTATCTGTGGCTGCCTTGCCCAAGTCATTTCCAAGTGCAGATGGGGACACAGTCGGTCTTGTCTAAACAGAGGGACATTCCACTCCCATGTGGACTTTGCTCTTGACTAAGTCTTGTTTTTTGACGCCATTCAGGTTTCCTTATCTGTAAACGCTGAGTATGGACACTTCCTCCAAGTATCTCTGAATGAATGTAACTTAATAGTGCCAAGGATGTTGGAGGAGACCGTGTGTCGTGAGTGATGAAATATTATTTTTGCAAGCAAATACAATATCAATACCAGGATGACCTTTAAGGTAACTGCAGAGCGTGACGATGTGGCTGTTTTCATTATAGAGAAGGCTTACTGAGCGTGAAGGACAGTTTGATTGGTTGGTTTCTCCACATTCCTTCTATTCACCTGATGAATGTGAACTCTGTTTCATCATTCATGTTCCTAAGATGGGCAGTAGATTTAGTTACAGCCTCTTGCCAAAGTAAAACTTGCATCATGTGCCTAGGAACATGTGGTGCGCTTCTCTGAGCCATGCTTAATCTCAGGTGCCTGGGACAGGTTGAACTTGTTTTTGTTTTTTTTTTTGAGTTGGAGTCTCACTCTGTCGCCCGGTCTGGAGAGCAGTGGCTGCTCCCGGCCACCACAGCCTCGACCTGCTGGGCTCCGGCGATCCTTCCTCCTCAGCCTTCCAAGTAGCCGAAATTAGAGGCCTGCGCTACCACGCCCGGCTAATTTTTTGATTTATTGTAGAGATGAGGTCTCGCCTGCCCAGGCAGATCTCGAACCCGCGGGCTCAGGCAATCCACTCACTTCAGCCTCCCAAAGGCGCGGAACTTGTTTATAGAACTTCAGACTCTCCTCTGATTTATTAACTCATGTTATTCCTCAGACCTATAATTAACATCTCACCCTCCTGATATTTTCCTCATTCATTTAACAACAAAAGAACGATTATAAAGTGCAACATTATCCCTTTAAATTAGTTTTAAACAAGGATTTAAAAGAAGGTGGCTGGGAGCGGTGGCTCAAGTCTGTAATTCCAGCACTTTGGGAGGCAGAGGCAAGAGGATTGCCTGAGTCCAGGGGTTCAAGACCAGCCTGGGCAACATGGTGAGAACACGTCTCTACAGTAAAATAAAAAAATTGGCCAGGCATGGTGGCACGTGCCTGTAGTCCCAGCTACTTGGAAGCCTGAGGCGGAAGGATCGCCTGAGCCCGGCAGGTTGTGGCTGCAGTGGCCATGAGCATGCCACTGCCCTCCAGTCTAGGTGGCAGAGTGAGTCTCCAACTCAAAAAAATAAAAAATAAAAGAAGGTAATCCCTATGTAGATAATAAAATTTATTGTGTAATAAAACTAAAGATGCTTGTTTATGATATATTTTCATATCTCTGTGGACTTTTTGTTTGTTTTTTTTAACACGATACCATTGAGTTCCAGGCGACTTAAGATAATCCTTAATATAAGGAGGGGTAGCTACCTTCTTCTTAAGATAATTCTAGGCTCTTTTTACTCTTTTAAAATAATTTTTAGGTATACTTGTCAAAATCTGTGAAAATCTATGTGCTTTGATTGAAACTTTATTACCAATATTTTTTATCTATTTATTTTTTTCCTCCGTTAAATTTCATATCAGTTTCATAAATATCTTGATCAAATTATTTTTTTAAAGTAACATTTCTAGCTACTTTTGAGCTTATGGTAGTTATGATGGAAGGTTTTCATGTATTATAGCACTATTATTATTACATTATACAGTTGTTTTTATTTGTGTATAACGATATTTATTTGTATCTTGATATGGTAGCATAGTCTTTCCTGAGGTTTTCCTTCAGTTTTTATTGCTTATATATTCTCTTTGAAGTCTATAAGGATGGCCATGTGACTCAGTAACAATAATTTTGTTTCCTCCTTTATTACTTTCTAGGCTAGCAAAGTGCCAAAATGGGTGATTTCAAAACAAGAGAAGTTTATTCTCTCCTAGCTCAGGAGGCTGGATGTCTGACATCAAGGTGTTTGTAGGGCCACACTCCCTCCAAAGGCTATAGGGAAGAATCCTTTCTCCTCTTTCAGTTTCTGGGGCTTGCCAGCAATTTGTGGCATTCCTTGTCTGTGGTAGCAATGTCTCCGACCTTTGCCTCTACCCTCACAAGGCCATCTTCCCCCTATGCGTCTGTGTCCAAATTTGCTTCCTCTTAGAAGGACACCCTAGGTACCTTACATTAGATTAGAAACTGCTCTAGTCCATTATGACCTCATGATCTGCAAAGGCCTTGTTTCCAAATAAGGTCATATACACAGGGTCCTGGTTGACATAATTTTTGGTGGGGGGATAGTATTTAACCCAGTAGACTCCAACATCTGACACCCCAAAATCATGCCCTCCTGTGTGCAAAATCCATTGACCCAATCCCAATGCCAGCATTAACTCTTGATCCAAAACATCACCTAAATATTAACTCAAGGAAGTTACCAATCTCATCATCTAAAGTATCTAAATCAGGTAAGGGCAAGACTCTTTGTATCATTCATACTAGGCCTAAATTCTTCTCCATCCACAGAGCTTGTGAAACTAGAAAACCAAGTGTCTGCTTCCAAAGCACAATGGTGGTACACCTGAGGTTGTCTTTATTTTATCTTAATGTCTGAAAACTATATTTGTCGGATAGAGAATAGTGGGTTGGCAAGTTCTTCTCTTTTTCCCCCCAGCACTTTATTACATTGTTTCACTGTCTTCTGACCTCGAAAATTTCTGTCAAGAAATCAGAAGATATTTGAATCATTTTTTTGCCTATAAGCAGCATGTCATTTTTCTTTCACTTGAAAAAACTTATTTTTTTCTTTGATTTTAAGTGTTTTGACTATTACACACGTACTCACTTTAACTATGCATGCCACACTTGGAATTTACTGATTTTCTGCAATCTATAAGTTTATGTCTTTCACCAAATTGAAAACTTTTTCAGTAACTTTGTATGTTCCATTTTTTTTCTCCTCTGCTGTGGAACTCCAATTATGTGTATGTTGGAACTTCAGACATTGTCTTACAGGGCTGTGAATCTCCATTCACTTTGTTTTTTAATCTTTGTATCTCTACTATTCAAGTTGAAATAGTTCTATCGATGGATTTCCAAGTTTGATGAGCCCTTTCTCTGTCAACTCCATTTTACTGTTAACCCTAATCAGTGCATGTTTATTACATATATTGTTTTTTCTCCATTTTTGAATTTCATTTTGGGAGTTTCTTCTAGTTTTTCTGATGAGACTCTCTGTGTTTTTATTTATTGAGAACATACTTTCCTCTATACCACTGAGCATAGTTACAAAAGCATTCTTGTGTTCTTATTTCAGCACAGGTTCCTTTTGACATCGGATTCCATGGGTTACAATTCCCTCCTTCTTTACCTATTGACTGGATTTGTATCGTTCCATGAATAGTCCGAACGTGTAGAGACTGTGGATTCGATTATATTCCCAAGTTGAGTGTTAATTTTCTAAATTTTAGCAGGCAATTATCTTGGACTCATAAACATTGTCTTTTTAGTGCAGCTCAAATTTCATTTCACAGTGTTTTGTGTCTGCCTTGTGTATGCATGACTCGAGGTCAGTTAGTTAATTGGCCAAAATTTTTACATAGAAGCTGGGGCTCCCCTCTCTAGCCATCTTCTTTCTGGACTAGCTTTCTCACTTTCTGGTGCCAATAATTATTCCAAACTCTGTTTTGGTTTTGTTTTTTTTTTTTTTTTTTTTAGGCAAGAAAAGTATGAGTTTTATATGAACATTTTACTTCATGCTAACTGCAGTCTATATACTCAGGATAAATTCATGAGACAAGCAGAAAAGTTACCCCTTGCCATTCTTTCTTCCAAATTGATTCTCTTCTCCAGTCTTCCATCTTTCATTCTCTCTGTGTTGCCCCCAGGCAGTTTTTAAAAATTTATCCAAGTTTAGAGTTGTTATTTGTTGGAAAATTGGTCTGGCAGGAGCTTCTTTGGCTAGGCCTGAAATGGAACACATAAAAAACTACTTTGCATTTTCTTTGGCTCAAGTCACTGATATTTCATCTTCCCCAAATATATTTTCTCTTCATTATTAGCTTGGGATTTTTGCAATCCTTTGATAATATCAATTTGGACTACATAACTGTGTGAAGGTCAAACTAGGTTTTAATTTGTCATAAAAAGCATTTTCTCGTCCAACTTAGAGTCCCATTCAATTGGCTCATTCTCTTGCTGTATTTTTGTTCCTGTTTTGGGGCATTTTTCTGGCACTCTTTTTTTTTTTTTTTTGAGTCAGAGTCTCACTCTGTCGCCCAGGCTGGAGTGCAGTGGCATGCTCACGGACACCGCAGCCTTGACCTGCTGAGCTCAGGAGATCCTTCCGCCTCAGTTTTCCAAGTAGAGGGAACTACCTACACCTGAATAATTTTTGGATTTATTGTAGAGATGAAGTCTCACCATATTGCCCAGGCTGGTCTCGAACCCCTGGACTCAGACAGTCCTCTCCCCTTGGCCTCCCAAAGTGCAAGTGCTGGGATTACAGACTTGAACCACCACGCTCAACTGACTCTTATTTTCAGAGTGGGCCAGGGCAAGAGTTTTTGGATTAGGACTAGCAAGGCTCAGTCACAAAGAGTTTATGGATCTTGTAAAAATAATGGAGATACGGACCATGGCAGAATCACTACTCTATACACAATGAACTCTCTAAGATAAAAGAACAAACCAGATGGTGATCAGATATATATTTCCACTAGTTCCTAAGAAGGTAATAATGTTACTTGTTGCAAATGTTGCCATTGCATTAGAAAACAACTAATATAAATATAAAAATCATCTTGGAACTATCAATTGATGTAAAATTTGTTTGCAAAATCAAAATCCCATTCAAAAGCATTTTAACATTAGAAAGGAAATTATTTGAAGACAGTGACTCATGAAAAAGTATTATGTACTATGTGCAAAAATGCTGAGACTATGCCCAGAAAAACTTTGCATTCTAGAATATTATTTTTATTACTGGTATGATGATTTTTTTGATACCCCACAATGTGATTAAAATGGCTAAAATAAATACATTAAGGAAATAAGAAGTTTAGGCATTTATTATGAACCTGCTGTATTTTTATTGACATTTGTATGTCTATTATCATCCTTCAAATTCTAGTCAATGTCAGCTTTCATTTGTGACATATTTTCCTAATAATATTGCAATCTTATTTAATGATAGCTCATGACATTAGGAACAAAGCATTTATTGCTCTCTTTTATGTAAAAAGAAAACTAGAAAAAATATTATCTGTATGCTCTTAATTAGAGAAATCTCTCAGACTATTTTAAACATTGTTAGATTTTAGACAATCAGAAGATGTATTTATGATCAAAATTAATTTTAAAACTAGGACCTTATTAATACAAAAGGAAATGGACCAATGGTTTTGTGAAGACTCACTCTATCCATTGTTAGTTGAGTAACCTTGGGCTTGTTATTTAAGATCTCCATTTTCTAATGAGTAAGATAGGAATTCTATTAACTTCTTCAAAAGGTTGTCATGAGGAACAAATGATATATATGTGAAAATGTCAGGCATAGTATTTGGACCATAGTAGTAGACGTTTCAGTAAAAAAATATTAGTTACTTTCTAACCTTTTTTCCTTATATTAGCAATTTGCATTGTAATTTTACATGCATTATATTTTTCAGAGCAGACCATGACATTTTATTACACATTTGGTTTCACTTTAAATGGATCTGAACCACAAGGTTATTTGAACAATATAGTCTAATCCAGTCTATCACAATAAAAGAATACAAAAGTATGAATTGGAAATCTCATGTACTAGCAAGGAATTCAAAGACATAAGGGGAAATCTATTGTGAGAAATAATCCAAGTCATTTTGGTTTAAATGATTTCTGGAACTAGAAGAAAATAGGCCACCCTTATTTGCCTAGTATTCTTGGGCAATACATTGTACCTTTACAATGAAACCAGGAGTGGCTTGCTATGCTTGTCATCAATAGAATAATGGCAAAGACTGCCAAGAATGCAGCATTCTCAAGGTCAATAATGCAGCCTGCTTCTTTAGTATATTTCCAGAATTATCTGCACGCAGCTTAGCCAAATTAAGAACTTCACATTTTCAGACTTATTGTTTTCTCTGATTCTGATAAATACAAAATAAGAAAAATATGTGTTAGTCTATAAAGATATGACCATGAGATGTCAGGAGAAATAGCAGAGTAAAGACTTCTGAAATTCCTCCACTCTATAAAAGCAGTGAGAACACTGGCAAAAATTAGCAGAGTTGAACTTTTAAGAACTTAGGAAATTCACTAAAGACAAATCAATCCAAAGAGTGTTTAGTCAAGAAAAACAACTTAATCTTAGTAAGAACATCCAGTTTGATGGAGTTTAACATTCTCTTTTCCATCCCATTTCCCTCACTCCCTCCCCCACCAAACACACACAACTTTGTGATAATCCTAAAAATATCTCACAGTTTTAGGTAAACCAGCATCCTAGAAGCCACTGGGAGAGAAAACAAGGTTGGCGCTTCTTCATAGTTTTGTCATTATTTTCATTGTCGTAGAGTTGTCATTATTTTAATTGTCTGGTGCTTCCTGAAAGACCACACTCACAAGACTTGTCTTTATTTGACCAGACTCAGATCTCAGTCAGAGCAACGGTCTTTCTGCAGGTCATTTGTTAAGAGCAGATGGGAACGTAGAATGTCACATGTATGCATACTGCTGTGCATATGCTCAGAATACACTTGAGAAGGTCGTAAGCTCTCACCTCTGGCTGACCTTGAGTCTCTGCTCAAGCAGAAAGCGAGGGATAGGCAGAATTATCAAGTACCTGGCTAAATCTTGAAGGCATGCCTGAACACAAATGCAGGATCCATCAGAAAAGAATGGAAGACTCATTACTTTCAGTCATTTAAGGAAATCTCTCTTGCATCATTAACTGATCACTAAGCCAGCCAGAGACTTTAGTGACACACCTGACAAAGAAGAGAGACTTTACCAAATGGGTTCAAAAATTATTCAAATAAAACAGCAACAGAAACAAGCAGTAACAATAACAAATACTAGGAAAGGGGGTAAATCTGCTTTCTGGTGTTAATATGCTATTATTTAAAATTCCAACTTGCAACAAAAATTTACTTGCTATGCAAATACATAGGAAAAGTGACCTATACAAAGAAATAAAAGTAGACAACAGGAAATCATTCTTGCAGAAGCTCAGACATTATATTTAATAGACAGGTATTTTAATTCAGTGATTATAAATATGTCTGTGCTTGGTTAAATAAAATCACCACCAAATCCATGCCTACTCAGAAACTCAGAATGTGGTTTTGTACTTGAAACTGTTTTGTGAGCTTATTTAAAAATAGATTATTTATGAACTTATTTAAAACTAGGGCCTTTGACTATGCAATTAGTTAAGATGAGGCGTTACTGGATTAGAGGGTGTTAATTCAATATGACTGGTGTCCTTATAAGAATAGGAACATTTGGACACAGATACACATAAGGAGAACACTATATAAAGACAGAAATTAAGGTGGAATAACGCAATGACAAGACAAAGAATGCCAAGGATTAACGACAACAAGATGCTAGAAGACAGGCATGGAATAGATTCTCCTCTAGAGCCTACAGAGGGATCATGATCTTTCTGATATTTTAATTTTGAATGTGTAGTCCACAGATCTGTAAGCAAAACAATGCTCCTCTTTTAAGCTATTGAGTTTGTGGTACTTTGTTATTACAGCTCTTGGAAGCTAGCACATTGCACAAAGAGCTAAATACACTGATGTCTAAAGAATTAAAGCATAAAAATGCCTTTTAATCAAATATAGAAGATCAATGAAGAAATAAGCATTATATTTTATTTTATTTATTTATTTATTTATTTTTTGAGTTGGTGTCTCACTCTGTCACCCAGACTGGAGTGCAGTGGCCGCTCCCAGCCACCGCAGCCTCGACCTGCTGGGCTCCAGCTATCCTTCTGCCTCAGCCTTCCAAGTAGCTGGAACTACAGGCGTGCGCTACTATGCCCGGCTAATTTTTTTGATTTATTGTAGAGATGAGGTCTCACCAACTTGCCCAGGTGGGTCTTGAACCCATGGGCTCAGGTAATCCACTCACCTCAGCCTCCCAAGGCGTGGGATTACAGGTTGAGCCACTGAGCCCGGCAGCATTATATTTTAAAAATAGAAAATTTATTTTATTTTTTTTTGATGGATTTCCCAGTAATCAGCCCACTTAAAAAAAATTATTTATTATAAAGATGTAGGGTACAATTAAGGGTTAGGTATATAAACACTGGTCATGCGAGTACTCTTGTTGATGAAGTATGCCCCTCCCACCTTTAAAAATACACTGGAGAGTATCAAAACAAAGTTTGAGCAAGCATAAAAAAGAAATTAACAAACTGGAAGATAAGTAAATTTAGATTATCCAGTGTAAGGACAAGAAAGAAAAAAAAAATGAGGAGAAATGGAACTATTCATGGAAACCTATAGAACATGAGCAAGCATAGCATTATACAAATAATGAGATTCCAAGCATTAAAGGAAAGACAGAAAGGGACAGAAAAAAATACAGTGGTCAAAAAAATTTCAAGTGCAATAAAAAATTAATCTATGAAATTCAATAAACTTTAAGTAGAATAACTTGGATGTCCACACAGAAACATTATAATCAATCAGTTGAAAGCCAAATCTAATAGGGAACTTGGAAAACAACAAGATAAAGTGACTCATTATATACAAAACATTCTCAACAAGATTTAGAAATTATTTCTTTTTAGATGCATCAAAAAGCTGAAAGAAAAGACTGTCAACTAAGAATTCTATATTCACCAAAAACTATACTTCATACTTGAGAACTTAAGACTTTTCAGTAACTCAGCATCTGAAAGCATAGTAAGCAGTAGATTTGCCATACAAAAAGTTAGTTCTTTTTATGTGGATTAGAATTACTTATAGTAATTCTATGTAATTCAATATTCTAATCCATATTAATAAATGAAGAACACTGGTAAAAGTAATTAAATAGCTAATTATAAAGGACAGCATAGTTTTTTGTTTGTAACTACTTTTTCTTTAATTTATAAAACAACAACATAAGACAATAATTATAAATTTGTCTTGGGCATGCATGTATAAAGATGTAATTTGAGAGGAATAGCTTGAAAGAGAAGACAAAGAATAAGTTGCATAATAGAAAAGTTTTTTATAAACAGCTGAAATTAAGTTAGTGCTTACCTTTACTAGATTGCTAAAAATTATTATTTGTGATCTGCTGGTAAGCAACTAAGAAGGTGTGTTTTCAAATATAGCAAATGACAAGGGAATTGATATGTTGCACTGAAGAGCTAATACAAAAAGTAAACAGTAGTGGAGAAATAGAAGACTACATAGATTATAAGATGCATAGATAACAAATAGCAAAATGGTAGATGTAAATCTTATATTAACAGTAATTACATTCATGTAAATAAACTTACATTTTCATAAAAAGTCAGTGAATGACAGAAATGATTTTAAAAAGCGATCCAATTGTATGCTGTCTATAGAATACAAACTTTATATTAAAACACACAAATAAATTATAAAGAAAAAGAATGGTAAGTGGTAGGACATGCAAATAGTAATCAAAGAAAAGCTGGAGTGGCCCCACCAATATGAAACAAAATACATGAGTGCAAAAATTATTACTGCATAAGAATATTTTATAACTAATGTGGTCAATCTATCAAGAATATATAACAAATTATAAATATATATGCACCTAACAACAGAGCTGTAAAATGTGCATGTACACATATACTCAGATAGATCTGAAGGCAGAGAGAAGCTAGTTACAAAACTAGTGTCCAACTTTTAATAATAAATAGAACAACTAGACAGCAGGTCAGCTAAAAGCTAGAGGACTTAAAAAGGCATTATAAATCGATTAAACCTAAAAAAATTCTATAGACCTCTTCATTCAACAACAGTAAAATACATATTCACTTAAAATGCCCACGAAACATTCTTCAAAAGATAAGTTATAAAACAAAACATTTTTTAACTTAAGTATTGGAGTTATATAAGCTATGACCATACCATATGGTATGATCTCTGACCATGTTATTCAAATGTAATTAGAAATTGGTAACAGACTAGCGATAAATTCACAAATGCATAGATATTACACAGCACATTCCTAAATAAACAGAAGACCAAAAAAGGAAATTACAAGGGCAATTATTACTTTGCGGTAAGCGAATATAAAACCAACGTTCTATGCAAACTCTTATGGGGTGCATGTCAAACTGTGCTTTAAGAGAAATGTATAGCTGTAAATGATCACCCTTATCAAAAAGATTAAAAATCAGTAACCTAAGCTTCCACCCTAGGAAACAAGAATAAGAGCTGATCCAAAAGATAGGAGAAGGAAGAAAATACTAAAACAGCATGAATTTGCATGAAACAGAGATTATAAAAACAACTGAGAAAATCAACAAAACCAAAAGTTGTTTTTTTGATAAGGCCAATAAAATTGACAAGCTTGTAGCTATATTGACTGCAACGGAATTAATATTTGTGTTTCTCCTAAAATCATATGCGGAAATCCTAACTCTCGATGTGATAGTATTAGGAGATGAGACATTCGAAAAGTAATTATATAATTATATCGTAGGGGTGGAGCACTCTTGAAAAGCATTAGATCCCTTATGAAAGGAACCTCTCCCCCCAAAAAGCTCTTGCCCTCTTTTCAGCATTCAAGGAAACAATGAGAAAATAGTCTGCAACCAGAAGAGGATCCTTACCAGAGCACAACCGAGTTGGCACCCTGATCTTGAACTTCCCGCCTGTTTGCTGTGAAAAATAAATATTTGCTGCTTACAAGCACTCAAACTGACTTTAAAAATGACCAAGAAAAAAAGGACTCAAATGAATACTATACAGAGTAAAATAGATACTATAACTGAAGACGTTATAGAAACAAAAAATAATTATAAGAAAAATCGACTAACAAGTATAGTCCAAGACAATGGGTAACCTAGATGAAACAGGCAACTTCTTTGAAAGGCACACAATACCAAAACTTACCCAAAAGCACACCTTTTTCACAAGAAAATAAATTGAACTCACAATTTCAAAACTTTCCAAAAATAAAAAACACAACACACTTTGCTGGCTTCACTGGTGAGTTGCACCAAACTTGTAGAGAAAAATTAGCAACATACCTTCACACACTTTTCCAAAAAAGTAGAAGGGGTTGAAGCACTTTCCAACTCATTCTATAAAAATAACATTTCTCTGACATCCAAACGAGACAAAACAATGTAGGAAAAGACGTACAGAACAGTATCCCTTATGAACGTAGCTACAAAATCCTCAACAAAATGCTGGTAAACTGAATCCAGCAACATAGATAGATTTATATATCACGACAAAGGAAGATAGATCCCAGGAATGTCACATTGGTTTACTACATGACTATCTTTAATGTAATACATCACAGTAATATATTAAATACCAAAAATGCACTTATCATGTCAGTAGATGGAGAAAAATTTGACAAAAATTTTCATAATTAAACGCTCAACACACTAGAAATAAAAAGAAACTACTTCAATCCGATAATGAAATCCTCAATTAGCACTGCAGTAAATAATAAATGACTGAAAGTCGCCCTTTTAGTTTCCAGAAAAGGTCAAAGATGTTGCCTGAGAATACATCCATCTAACATTGTACTAGGGGTTGCAGCCAAAGCAATTAATCAAGAAATGGATGTAAACAACGTCCAGAAAACTGTATGTTCTTGCATATTATATGAATCTGTATACTTTAAAACTTAAGGAAATCCTTTAAAATGCCTAGAAATACTATTACAGCAAATACATGAATTTAGCAAGGTTTCAGGATACAAGATTAATATACATAAATCAGTTTCATTATATTCACTTTTAAAATAAAAGTCGGTAAAAATTAAAACTTCATTTTAATTTTATCAAAAAAAGAAAGCACTTAGAAATACATTTTACAGAAGAAGTGTAAAACTTATTCACTGAAACAAAAGGTTATGTAAGCATATCTTGTATTTAAAGATTAGAAGGCAATGTTGATAAGATGTTTTGCTACCCCATTATTCAGCATATTGAATATAATCCTTGTGGGTATCTTAGCAGCCTTTTATTGCAGAAATTGAAAAGTTGATTCTAAAATTCATAAGGAAATACAAGGGACCCACAATATTCAAAACAGCCTTGAAAAGAACAAACTAAGACTTCTTTTTACGATTTTAAAACTTTCATAGCTATGGTTATCAAGATTGTGTGGTACTGGCAGAGGATAGACTTACAACCACATGAAATTGAGAGTTAAAAGCGCTGATGTACAAGATCAGTCAATTTTTCATAAGGGTGCTAAGACAATTCAATGGGGAGAGGATAGTTTTTTGGTGTTTTTGGGTTTTTTTTTTTTGAGTTAGAGTCTCACTGTCGCCCAGACTGGAGTGCAGTGGCCGCTCCCGGCCATCGCAGCCTCGACCTGCTGGGCTCCGGCGATCCTTCCGCTTCAGCCTTCCGAATAGCCGGAATTACAGGCACGTGCTACCATGCCCGGCTAATTTTTTGATTTATTGTAGAGATGAGGTCTCGCTGCCCAGGCGGATCTCGAACCCGCGGGCTCAGGCAATCTGCTCACCTCAGCCTCCCAAAGGCGCGGGAGCCACCAAGCCCGGCTAAGGATAGTTTTTTTTAACAGATGAGGCTGACACAGTGCATATTCCTACCCAAACGAACAAAGGCAGAACTCAAACTCATATAATGTACCAAAATTTACTAAAAATATATGTTGATATAATAAAAATTCTTTGACAAAAAGAAATGCAAACCTTCCTGATTTTGGAATAAGAATTTTTAAAAAGATGTGATGCTGAAAGCACAGATAACGCAAGAAATAAATATATAAATTAAACTTTATCAAAATTAAACTATCTGTGCATCAAAAGACACTATTAAGAGATGAAAAATTTGGCCGGGATCGATGGCTCAGCCTGTAATCCCAGCGCTTTGGGAGGCCGAGGTGAGTGGATTGCCTGAGCCCGTGGGTTCAAGACCCATCTGTGCAACTTGGCGAGACATCATCTCTACAACAAATCAAAAACTAGCTGGACATGGGAGCGTGTGCCTGTAGTTCCAGCTCCTTGGAAGGCTGAGTCGGAAGGATCGCCAGAGCCCAGCAGGTCGAGGCTGCGGTGGCTGGGAGTGGCCACTGCACTCCAGTCTGAGTGACAGAGTGAGACTCCAACTCAAAAAAAAAAAGAGAGATGAAAAATTCAACTCACAAATGAGAAAATATTTGGAGATCATAGATCTGAAAGGGACTTGTATTCAGGATGTGTAAACACCATTTACAACCGCACAATAAAAAAGACAAAGAATACAAATAAACAAAGGATTTTAATAGAAATTTTTCCAAGGAAGGTATTCAAACGGCCAAGAAATATGTGAAAAGGTGTCAACATCATTAGCCATTAACAAAATTCTAGCAAAATCTCAATAAGACACTACTTTACACCAAGTACAATGGACTAAAATGGCTATCATTAAAAAGACTTACAATAATACATTTTGGGAGTCTGTGAAGAAATTGGAATGCTCAGGCATTGTTGATGCAGCACAAAATGGTGCAGCTCCTTTGCAAAACAGTCTGACAGCCAAATGAAACCTAGAGTTACCATAGAACCCAGCAATTCCACTGCTAGATACAGACCCAAGAGAAATGAAAACAAACATCCAAACAAAATCTGGTACCCAAAAGTTAATGGCAGCATTTTTGGTAAGGCCAAGATGTGGAAACAATCAAATGTCCATGAATGAATTATTGAATGGATAAACAAAATGTTCTCTAGCCGTACGATAGGATATTAGCCAGCCGTAAAAAATGAAGTTCTGGTAATCCTAAAATATGGGTGAATCTTAAAAATATGATGCTAAGGGAATGAAGCCAGAAATATTAATATGAAATGTCCAGAAAAGTTAAGTCCATAGAGACAGAAACTAGCTGAGTGCTTGCCAGGGGCTAAACGAAGGGTTTTCTTTTCTTTTCTTTTTTTTTTTTTTTTTTTTTGCGAAGGCAAAGGGTTTTCAAAGGCATTAGCACTAGCCAGCATGGGATTTTTTTTTGTTGTTGTTGTATGAATATATGTGAAATTACATAGTAGTGATGAACACACACCTTTGTGAATATACTGAAAACAGCTGAAATACACACTTTAGAAAGGCGAAGTTCATGTTATGTTTCTATTTAAATGAAAAAAAAGGGACAAAAAAATATAGCCATGAAATGGAGAAACAAATCTTATCACAGCTAAAAATGGACACGTCTAGACTTATAAATTACTTTTTCTTAGGAGCTGTACAAGTACTCATTTTCTATCTTTCAAGCGACCTCAACTTTGCCACAAAATCCACAATGGCGTAGAATATACAACTGGTTAAAAAATGTTGATTTAGTGAAGCCAATAAATTTTTAAGGCCCACTTACTTATGCAGTTGTAGTGAAATCTCACATAATGACTTTTGCTTTAACTGCAACAGGATTTGACCCATTGGGACCATTTTTTGTATACGCTTCACATTACTTCATCTCATTCTTTAAACAACCTTTTCTGTTAGACTCAAGCATTTTTGTTCTCATGGATGAAGATTCCGAAGAACAGGGAACTTAAGGGTTTTACTCAAGACTGTGTGATACATGGTTGAAGCAGTACCGGTCCCCAGATCTCAACCTTAAATTATTGCCAAAACATATAGAAGGAAGAACCCACACAAAGGAAAGTGCTCACGTTAGACATGTGACGAGAACATTTTTCTCACAAGCCTAAACACAACAACAGAAAAAGCCAATATGTATTTTCTTTGTAGTGAAGTAAATGTTCCTTCAGTCTTATTTTTAAAGCCATGCTTCCCTGAAAGGTTTGGAGAACCTTAGGGAACTATCAGCTTTGCCTTGTGAAACAGAATGTTCATATCATCCTGTGACTCTTTAAAAAGACATTTTGGCTCTGACTAGTTCACAGATTAAAATAGGTTAGCATGCAGGACGTTAATCTCTGTTTATAGAAAATACCAAGACAGATGGAGAAGTAATTACGAATAAAAATAGATCTGTTCCTCAAACAGATTCCTTAACAGAGGCATTTAAAAATCAACAAGGAAACTGGAGACATCAGGTGAAACTCAGCCCGTTGCCTTGACACACTGTCCTGGAGTGACAAATAGGATATTGTCAGGAGAGTCTGTTTAAGCCTGGGGCCGTTTCTA
The DNA here is from genome assembly GCF_000164805.1 of Carlito syrichta. Lineage (NCBI taxonomy): Eukaryota > Metazoa > Chordata > Mammalia > Primates > Tarsiidae > Carlito > Carlito syrichta. Next base: position 514,753 of record NW_007206742.1, on the reverse strand, counting down.
AGCCGAACTTCCAGTAATTTCTATTATCAGTAGCTTTTTCTGTGCCACCTCGATTTACTTGGCTGTGCCACCGGAATTTCTGACTGGAACTGAATGAACACAGCGTTTGTTTGAAGACTGCTGATCCCCTGCCTGTAATTGGATCAACTGACATCACCCAGGGTGCTGAGCCATGGGAAGTGCCTCTGTAACCACACTCCACCCTTGAGTCAGGGCTTGGAAGTCCCTGGAGACTGGCAGATGCCCACGTGTCCCGCATGACTCATGCAACTACCATCTGGAGACAGTTGCTGGGTGAAATGCCCTGTCGTGTGTTTACTTATTATGGTTACTTGCCCTCCTGCTCTCCAGTTATTTCGATTCAGACTAAAAAAGGGGTGGGGGGGGGGGGAGGGAGGGAAACAAAGTGGGACAGAGAATGTACTCCTTTTCCTGAAAATTAGGATCTTTGGAGAGCCGTGTGTGGCATCCCTAGGCCAATCTGGGGACTTGTGTCTACAGGGAACAAGGGAATTCTAGAAAAAGAGACAGAAGTCATAAATGTGAAGGAGCAAGAAACAAAAGCCAGGCTAGCTGAAGGAGTGTGCAGGCAGTTAATATCATGACAGTACAAACATGACTATTTGCGCCAATCTCACATAAAAAGATGTTTCGAATGGTGCTAAATGATTCTTATCCAGACTTTTTTTTCCCTTCGAATGAACCTTTTGAAGCTTTCAATTATCAAAACTTGTGTGCAACAAGCAAAATATTGCTACGAAAATATGATAACAGACTTCCCATCATTGAGCAGTTTATTATTGTAAAGCTATATTTTGTCTGGGTGATAAGTATTTGTAAGATATGGCAGTTACAGAAAAATATAGGCATGAACAATCTGCATCTATTTGAATGCATAAGCGTGCCCACACATGGCTTCGTGGAGAGAAACTGAGACGGAGTTGAAGGGAAGAGAAAAGCAGAAAAGGCACTCAGCCGCTCCGTGGCCGCCCAAATAGCAAGAAGACTCTGGACATCCTGGGTGCTGATATGGGCTCTCCAGATGATGTCTCTCCTCGGGGCCGTACACGCTTCAATTGGCATCGTGTGTTGGCGTTCACAGGAGCCAAAGCACGTGGGCACACAAAGTGGACACACGATCATCCGTGTGTCAGCCAGACACAGATCAGAGGGTGGAGAAGCGTGGCTGAAAATGGGACTATTGGCCTGTGCGGAAGAGCTGGACTGGGGAAAAGCGTGGTGTGGCCATTGCCATCGGCATCCAGGCAGGAGCCGCTCAGAGGTTGGGTCCCGCTGAGACTGTGAGTCCAGATCAGAGTCAAAACAAAACATGCGACAGCTGGTCTCATGAGCTTCTAATGCAGGCAGCGTGGCATGTCCTGACCTGGGGAGAGGGTCACCTACCCAGGGGAGAGGTCACCTGTGGAGCCATCTCTGAGGAGCTGAGCCAGTGGTGTGTGCAACACAGCCTCTGACCCCACGCGTGCAGGCCTCTTCCATATCTGCCAGTGGATGACTCTTTCTGGAAACTCAAGCAACGAAAAGGAAAAACAAAGAGATTGGAACAGGCCAGTCCTCTTCTTCAGTGTAGCGTCCTCCCAACCACGTGTGGCCACAGAGAAGGAGAGATCACTGCTGGGTGATCAAGTCATATGAAAATGACAGTTATGTGCATAATCACTGCTGGATATGGATTATAAGGGGTCTTTCTGCACATATCCTGCTCTGGCATACAGCTTTTGTCAATGGAGTACAAAGGCGATATTGCATAAGTATATTCTCGGCTAACTTGTTCACAAAAATGCTTCGATCCCTTAAGAGTGATACGGCCAGAATGGAGCTGTTGTGTATCCTGTAAAGCAGTTGAGTTGCTGTCATGTGACTTTGTTCATCGAGTCACTTGCGTCCTTTGCCACCAAAGTCTGGCTCCTCGACGGACTCGCAGCAAGTGTCCTGTCTAAGCCACAGCGGCCACTGTGTCTGCTGGTATTTCCAGTCCAGTACTGTAAGCCCAGTTCTCAGTGGTCAACCAAGATTCAGAAGGGGTGGGGGAGTGGGGTGGGTAGGAGAGACAGCAGACAGGTAGAGACAGAGAGAAAGGAGGAGTAGAGAGCCGGCCGGGGAAGGGGAAGAAAGACAGACGGAGGAGGATGGTGATCAGGGGACAGTAGAGGAGCCAGAGAGAGGAGTGTTGAGAGAATGGGCCCGGGAAATCTGAAAGGTACAGGCATACCATCCAGATGGGTTGGTATGCCTGTGCCTGTGAACATGGGTGTTGCCTGGGGTTACGGGTGGCTACAAACACTGTGACATACATGACGGTGTGCTGGGTTCTCTGTTACCCATCCTCTCACATGCTCGCATTCGCTCTCCATCCTTTCCTGTGTGGTTTTTGGTCAATGAGGTTGACTTCTAGGGACTGAGCTGCACGGACTCTTGTGCCTTCCAGAACCCATGGAGGGCACATGGAGGGTGGTGGGAAATAGAGTGACGTCGGGGTATTTACTCCCTCCTAACGCCTGTGACACCAAGCTCCAGCTGTGGTGATGTCCTCATTTGGCCTAGGGATGGGGATCCCTGGAGCCAGCCCTTGGTCACCCCACCATCTGTAGAAGCGCTGGGATCCCACTCAGATCCCTTCCCAATGGGCTCACCTCAACCCCGCTGCCATGGCTGTGCTGGTTCTGACATCATTAGCACTGTTGCAGTCAACAGGACATCCGGTCATTTACTTTTGGGACAGCTGGGGGCCGTCAACCCCCTTCTGCTTCAGTAAAGCCCTTTGAGGGGTCATCTGAATCCTGATGTATCAGTGTTTCTGTTACATGCCTAGGTGGAGAAGCAAGAGTGCCTGACAATGGTACACAGGTTACAAAAATGTTCTCTCCACTAAATGCCAAAGGGATTTTCTGAGTTCAAGCAAATATTCTATTGCTTTGGTCATAAAAAACCAAAAACAAAATACTTTTTTGGTCTCTTATGAAGTATTATTTTCAGTTGACACAAAAGCAGGCAGACTGTGAGTCAATTTATAGAAAAAGATGCACTATAACCCATGTTCGGATCAAAAGCTGATTGTGAAGTTCACTCTACAGAGGCTTAGCCGAAAGTCAAGTTTGCCACACTTGGCTTGTTCACATGTGTGCAGTGACACTTCACCAGGCGATTGGGCAAAAGTGCACTGAGGGAGGAAAGGCAGCCGAAGTCTCCATCCCTGATATCCAGTAGCTGTGAGACGCTTTGGGCACCCGCTGTTTGCAAGGGGCTTCCCTCATTTCATAGCCTTTTCGCATAATTCATCTCATTTGATGCTCAAGTCACCTCATGTTGTATAGGGCATCGCTTGTGACAAGTATGACTTACTAAGTCCAACCTGGGCAAGACTTTGGGAGCTTGACACTGTCGCTCCACACACTGTGGGAATGGTGGACAGATTCAACACCTGGCAAGAATCACATGAAGAACAATATGCTCATGCTTGAAAATGACAAGCTCCTGCTTGTCCCATAAGCCTATTCCAATACGTGTCCGAATCATGTAGGAGGTAGGTGACCTCATTTTTAAAGCAGTTATCTCAGGTTTTGAAAACAGATTTAAGAATATGCTATTAGAAAAGCCAGACTAAGTTTGAGTATTTCGGTATTTAGAGACGACATCACAGAAAACGAAGAAGCAGTCATCAACACGGTAATGCCTGATTAAGTTTTGCCTTGAGGACCAAAGGCTACTGCCCGGGAATATGGTAAAAGTGAATTTACTTTCAAACTGATTTTTTTTTTTTTTGCCAGTCCTGTTTGGCTGCTGGGCCATGACTCTTGATGCAGCTATTTTAATTTGGTTATGGGCTGGGCAAGACCATATCTATCACATTGCCTACATTTTTCCTTCAAGTAAGCACATGTAACTGAGTTCAGTGAGAACTGAGAGCATATCTAAAAAAGGAATTTGGTTTCAGTGTCTTTCACTGACTGTAAATAAATTGCTTGTGAGACTGTAGATCTGAGGATTTCACTCTATTAAGCCTAGCTCTGAAGAAATGCTGAATTCAATAAATAATGATTTAAGAAACTTGGATGTGTCAACTTTTAAAACACACTGGAACTTCAAATCACTTCAAAATGAGGAAAAGCTTTTATGAGGTGTAGTGTTAAAATGCAGATGTTAGTCACAGGTTAGGTTCTTAAAAATATAAAAAAAAAAAAAACACACATAGCATCATTCGTGAAAAAACATACAGTCATGCCCTGCATGGTGAGGCGATCTTCTGGTCAACCTAGGGCCACATATACCACACCAGCCCCTTAAGATTATAATGGAGCTGAAAAGTTTCTGTTGCCTAGTAACGTCATAGCTGTTGAAAGGTCGTAGCCAATGCATTAGTCATGTGTTTGTGGTGATGCTGGTGTCAACAAACTTACTGCGCTGACAGTATATCAACGTCTAGCACATACAATTATACGCAGTATATAATATTTGATAATGATAATCAATGACTGTTGCTGGTTTATGTATTTACTATTCTATGATTTTGTCATTATTTTATAGTGTACTTCATGCACACATACACACACACACACACACACACACACACACGAATTAACTTTAAAACAGCCTCATAGGGAGGGGGGATCAGGGTTGAAAAACTTCCTTAGGGGGTCCCACACTCACCACCAATGGGTGGGGGAAGTCCAAAGCTCCCCATCTTGTAAGACTCCTGTGTAATGAGTCTTCACATGTACCCCTTGAATCCAAAATAAAGTAAAACTAATTTCAGTAAACTGGCCTCGGGCAGGTCCTTCCGGAAGAGTTCCAGAAGAACGCATTCCTATCATAGGGGGTGACAGCTCTACGCACCATGTGGCCCCTGAAGACCTTCCTGGGAGACAAGACATGGAGGGAGAAAACAGTGGTATTGATGACCCTGACCCTGTGTGGGCTGAGGCTGATGTGTGTGCGTCTGTGTCTTAGTTCTTAACAAAAAAATGTAAAATTAGGAAGTCAGTTTTTTAAAAAGAAAAGAGTTTAAGGAAAAAGGATCTAATGAGAGAAAATATTTCTGTACAGCTCCAACATGCTTGTGTTTTAAGTTAAGTGTTATTATGTGAGTCAAAAAGTTAAAAACATTAAAAACCTTATAAAGCAAAAAAGTTACAGTAAGCGAAGGTTAATCTCTCATTAAAGAATGCATTTGTAAATTGTGAGTAACCTCAGTGTAGAGTGTTTACGAAATCTGCAGTCGTGCATGGTGATGTCCTAGATTTTCATGTTCACTCAACACTGACTCATCCACGAGAATAACTTCCAGTCCTGCAAGCGTTATTCCCAGTAAGTGTCCTTTACAAGGGTATCCTATAGGACATATTTTTACCGTACCTTTTCTACGTTTAGGTGCACAAATATCTTTGAGTCACAATTACCTACGGTATTAAGAACAGTAAGATGTTGTACAGTTTTATAGCCCAAGAGCCTAGGTGTGTGGCAGCTAGACCATCTAGGTCTGTGAGTACACTCTACGATGGTCACACAGGGACAAAGTCAACTAACGATGCATTTCTCAGAATGTATCCTGTTGTTAAGCAATGCATGGCTGTGTGCGTGTGTGTGCAAATGTGTGTGCAAATGTGTGTGCAAATGTGTGCCTACTGCATACATAGTATATATGCACACAATTTTGTACACTATACATATGTAAAGCTACATGTATAGACATGTACACGCATATGTATAAAAAGGTAAATATGCTAACATATAATATATTGATATATTACTTATATATTAATCAATATTACTAGGATGTCCTAAGTATATATTAACATATCTTTAAATATGTACTATTTTAGGGCAACCCCCGTTGGATCCCCTTCTACTCTGGAAGCTTTTCTGTCCTTTCAATAAATTTTGCTTTCTAAAAAATATATATATGTTGTATATATTATAGTACAATTTAAAATAGTATATATATATACATGATACAATATATTGTATCATGTATATATACATAATTTGAAATGTACTATAATATACACTAAAATGCTTTTTAAAAATGGAGAGAAATGTAGCTTCCTTTCTATCTGTGTTTCAAAGGGTGATGACTGTATTTTTTCTGATTTTATTACATTAACCGTGATCAGCCAATGTAATTTGGTTTTGATCCTGTTTCTTAGAGTATAGTACAAAGATCTCCAGCCTCAGATTTTCTAAGGATGTGGCTCAGGATTTTGTAATTTTCCGAAGAGCCATTTTCCCAAGAGATTTATGCTAACGAAAGGTCCAGGCTCCCAGGACGGTTACTAAAGATGGACAGTAGGGGGCATAGGTGCCCACACTTCTTTGATATTAGTAGCTCCTTTGTGTTTTTTTTTTCCCCCTAGAGAGAGGAGAGAACCTTCTGACTTCAGTTGCCTACTCCATTTAAAACCTTAAATAAAGATTTCTTGCCTGTCCTCTTGCTTTTCTGTCTCCGGACAAGTAGTTGTTATCATTGTAAAAGTAATACAAATTCAATAAACGAAATTAGGAAAACACTGAAGATATAACAACAGGCACAGAACCAGAAATGAATCACTCGAATTCCCATCATCAAGGAATAAATATTCTGATAATATTTTGTATTAGCTTATATATATATTTGTATATTTACGCACATATGTGAAACTTATAAAATGTATAGAAAATATACAATAGTATAAAAAAGTTATATTGTAGATGTCATATTTATGTCCTGTCATACCCATCATATCATATATATCCAGTTTTTTTTAATGACAATCACTTTGAAATATTCGAGTGTAAGTTTTGTTTCTCTCATCACTTAAATTATATGTTTTATGAGTCTTGATAGTGAACAGATAAAGTTCCTTACAAAATGCACCAGGCTTAAGCAATTTTCCAGAGGGATTAAGATTTGTAGTGGCCGTCGGCTATGTGAAAGAAAAAGAAAGAGGTGTGTCTCATTTTCTTCAGCACAACTTGGGTCACAGAGACCCAGAGTAAGCAAGTTCATTACAAACTCATATTGTATCATGCCCTGGCACCACGAGGTTGTTTTGTTGCAAAGAGCCTTAACCAATTCAAGGGTGTCAAAGCACATTTTCAAGTCTCAGCATATCTCCATCACATTGTCCATCACCTCTCATTTTATACGTGCTTAAGTGGCACCTATTTTGTGCCTAAAAGAATTCCCTCTTGAGATTTTCTAGTTTTCTTTAGACCTATTTTCTGCAGTATTTTTAAAAAATATTTTTCAACCATTTTTACTCTCTATTATAAAACTTGGAAAGCTCTGCTTTCAGACTGCCAAGAACATTAAATCAGTTAAGTTTACTCTTCCTCTTAATAAATATTTGGGGAGTGACTATGTCCCCCAAAAGCTCTTGTGTTGGCAATTTAATCCCTCTCCCTCTCTAATGGATGAGTAGGTTTAGGTCACAATCATGAGAGTGCTTTGTTGTCCTCTCACCTTGTGATATCCTCTGCTGTGTTAGAAAGCAGCAGGAAGACCCTCCCCAGATACTGACACCATGCACTTCCGGGTCTCCAGAATGAAGAACTAAATATGCTTCTTTTCTCTATAAATTACCCAGTTTGTGGTCTTCTGTTACAGCAACCTAAAAGGCACTAGCCCGAGAAGGCTCTACTCTGATCTAATCATGGGAAATCTGTAGACAAGACAGATGCCTAGCTGACTTCCTAGCCACTGCTTGGAATGTTACTCTTGGAAAACACTGGCTGCAGAGGGACTTTTTTTCTCCATGACTTTTATGTATCTTAAGAAAAGCTGTGCTTTGAGTGCTCCTGAGTCAAGTATAAAAAGCCTAGAGAGGCCGGGTTCGGTGACTCAGCCTGTAATCCTGTGCTTTGGGAGGCCGAGGTGACTGGATTGCCTGAGCCCGCGGGTTGGAGACCTGCATGGGCAACTTGGTGAGCCCTCATCTCTACAATAAATCAAAAATTAGCTGGGCGTGGTAGCGGGCACCTGTAGTTCCAGCTATTTGGAAGGCTGAGGCGGAAGGATCGCCGGAGCCCAGCGGGTCGAGGCTGCGGGGGCCGGGAGCGGCCACTGCACTCCAGTCTGGGCGACAGAGTGAGACTTCAACTCAAAAAAAAAAAAAACAAAAACAAAACCACAAAAAACAAAGAAACAAAAATAAAAACAAACAAACAGACAAACAAAAAAACCCCTAGAGAATGTTTAGTCCTGTAGGGGACAGGATTATCATCAGTTCCCGTGGAACTGCCCAAAGTAAGTGACACGGGAATTTGTCCTTTTGGGGACCGTTAATGACATAAAATGCCTTCCTGGCATTATTGGGCCAATTGATTTAATACAGATCAACTTAATTCAGTTAACATCAGATTTGTGCTAGGGATTTTGTTAGATCCTCTTTGCGTGTTTTTTTAAAAGTGCCCTTTTTCAGTGTTGCTGGGAAATTGGATATCTGTTTGGAAAGAGTAGCTCTCTAGCTCATATCACATAAAAAATAAATTTACCTCATGTGAAGCTAAATGCAAAAAGCAAAACTTTAATATTGTAGAAGAAAATAAAGTAAAATCTCTTTATATCTGTAAGAAAGAAAGAATTACTTAAACGAAACCATAAAGGAAAGGCACAAACCAGGAGGGCAATAAATATACAAGCAGACAGAGCATTTAGTATCTGAAACATTTGACCACATGCTCCATAGTAGAGGCAACAAACAAGACTTTGATGAGAAGAATAGGTTGACAGTGCATATACTATATAAAAAAAATCAGTTGCCAAACTATTAAACACTTCAATAAATTAAGAGGAAAGTCTCAAAAAAGAAAGAAGAAAACTAAACAAGTCATAGAAGAAAAATTTGTAATGGTCAATAAACAGATGTAGTAATGCTGAAACAGTAGCAAAACGGTAATAAACTAAATGTCCATCAGCAGGACAGGTGAACATATTGCTAGCGGGTCATAAACTGGAATATATTAGTCCCTGGATTTTCGTATTTCTGAAACTGTCTATTAAAATCGTCTTGTTTTCTCCTTCCAACAATTTAAACAAATAAACAAAGCCACTAAAAGGATCTGGTGCTACACGTGTGAATTAAAATTTGCATGTCAATGGAAAGAACTGAAGGTACCTCATCCCTCTCCCTCATGAATGAATGACTCCACTCCTGTCATTCGTGGGAGTGGTTTGTTGTCCTCTCCACATGATACTTATGTGAATTTAGTGTAGATATTTTCACGTTTCGTCAAAGTAATGTTTTTAAAAACATAGGAACTGAACTAAGTGAACTAAATTTCCGTAGGAGAATGCGGCTGCTTTTGCCACATAACCTATTTCACCTGAAGTTTGGGGCATCTCTGTGAAGACAAAGAGCAACCTCAGTGGAAATAAAGTTGCTTAATAACTGCAGATTTGTGTTTGGGTAAAAGATCACCTCGGAGAACAGTGGAGAGTACACTGAGTATTCAGAGCTAAAGAGAGAGAATTCCTAGAACAAAAAATATGAGGCAGAATAAAGGGGCCAGATGAAATTCATGCTGCAGTTTGGGAGTTCAGTGAGGTGGTTAAGTTTAAGTTTCAGTGAGTTCTCTGAGGTCTTGTAATGGAAGGAAGAAGGCGCAGTAGTCAGATGGCAGAGGGCAGAGTCAAAGAAAAAAATAGCCACCCAATGATGGCACCGTTTTCCCAAAATATGGATCTGATCTCATTCTCGTTTAGTGACTTGAGATCGATGATTCAGAGCTATGAGAAGCCTAGAATAGCAGAGTCCCACCCAACAGTGACAAGAGATGGAATATGGTAATCTTTTAATTATTAGTTATGAAACAAATCGGTTGCAAAAATGGGGAGTTATTTATGATGCCATTGTGTCTGTGTACTATGGCCCCAGGCAGGCCCACAAAGCTTCTGGTGGTGCTGGTGAGATGGATTTTCTATAGTCTGTTTCTTGATTTGTTCGTATAACATTGACTGTGTGGGGGAAAAAATTATTTGGTGCCATTTAGAAGTAGGTTTTGTTTTATTTTATAAGTTTTAAGATTATGGACGGATAATGTAAAAGTTGTATATCTTGTCAGCCTAGTGACCTGTGAGATACAGCCCTAATACTTTGCAGGTTTCAGAATAAAATCTATTAAACCTGTCTGAAAACATATATGCATGTTTTAAACAAGGTTAGCGACCAATTGTTTCTCTACTTTCATTTTCCTTATTTACTTTTTATTAGTGAGAAACCCTTCACCTCCAATTTTATGTCCACATTTTTACATAGTTCATAGCAGGAACTACGCTCTTAGCAAACAAAAATGAAAGCGATATTCTTATTTTCCTTCGGAAAACTCATTCATCTGGGAAGGAGTCACCTTCACAACCTTCACAAAGACCAAGCCTGAAGCTTCCCATCTGATTTTTATGTGAGTGCACCCATCTCTCAAGTTCAGCTGATTATTTTGTTTCTCAAGCTACATCATTATTGAAACAGAAGACAAGGCAGAGGAAATAAGGAGAACAGACCTTAACTGTATAAAGTAGTGAAAGCTGACAGTCTATAGGAAGAACAAATAAGCTCACAGGAAGTGCATAGAAGGAGTTAAAAAGCATGGTGAACTATGAGGTGGGTATTTACAGGAGGGCAACTCAGACAGTTCAGATGCTTAACTCAGTGGGCACCCGTCACCCAAGGCCTCACTTATGTCAAACCCCTTAACTTTCTCTACTGAATGCTCCCCATTCTCACCATGAATGGAGGGGTGCCATGGCTGATTCTGCTCTTGAGTTTTTCAGTTCTGCACATTTCACCAACAAATATGTGCATGAATATTTCAGAGTTGACCCAAACCTTTACACTTGGGTCAAGATAGTTTTCTCAGTAAACTGAGTCTAAATCGTGGGTGGTCGGGTAGGTCCTAGATGGTGTTAATGGTGAGAGGCAACATACAACAGTGATGATTCCTAAATCCTGTTGAATATGAATCCTCGATAAGCTTGGAGGGTGTCAGCCCAAAACATTCCATTAAGCTCTTGATCATGAGGGTCAATTGTAGCATCACATAATAAGTTACAGTCAATTTTCCCAGTCACTCTAGTTTTAAGAAGAAAAAGACAGCAGTCTGAATAAATCAGAGAGAAAAGGAAAAAGAAAAAAGAAAATGAAAATGTAAGCCAAAATTGAGCTCTTTGATTGTGCAATATGTTCAGGGCATTAGAGAGTAGAATAAAATGGAAATTCAGAGAACTCCTCACCCATGAAATGAATATTTTGTGAGCAGGTTAATCTTTTTCAATCTATTGAGTGAGAGTCTGGGTTAGTCACACACTTCAGGTGACAGATGCCAAAACATCCTCAAGATTAACCAAAGAGTGCTGCTTAACCTTGCAAAGCAAATACAAATATTAAAACAAACATCCTTCCAAAAGGCACCTCTTCACTTTCCACTGACTAACCTCCTGCATTATATTTTCACTTAAAGCATTACATTTGGGATGGAAATAGACATGGTACTGCGCAGCTCTATTATTTCCATGGCAGAAGACTGATTAGGGTGATAGAGAGGTTTATAAAACGTCATGCTTTCCCCAATCAAAACCACATTTCTCCTAATGCCACCTAATATTTCATTTCCAGAAATATATGATATAAAGAATTTGAATCCTTTTACTTTTTGTTGTATACGTAAGGAAAATAAAGCATCAATTTAAAATTTACGTAAAAATCCCACAGATGTCACTTAAAATCAAATAGTAGGCAATATAGCCTGGCAGCCATCATCATGCTCAACGTTTTTATGACTCAGAAAACACAGCAATCAGGTTAAACAAATAGTATTTTTTATTAAATGTCACTCAGTCCCCGGGTTGGGTATCACCGGGTTTCACTCGCTGACTCAATCACTGTAGTTACAATCAAAAGACAGCTTGGGTTGGAACCTGCTATTCCTGTCAGGCAGCCTGTGGCTCTAAGAGGGAAAGTAAAGGAACAAAAGAAAGCGAAAATAGGAAACACTTCAGATAAGGTTTCCAGATGAGGAAGAAGGTGGAAACTTTTGCGTTGTGCACTTAAGTAAAGTGTGTACTTTCTAAAGCTTGAAATCAGGTGGCAAAGGATGCCTGAGTGCCACAAGGGCTCCTTCGTTTCAGAATCCTGTATTTCCTACATAAAGAAGATATAGCCCCATAGATGAGAAGCCAAACCCTGCAGATTATTTCAAGACGTTGATTGTGAGCCAAATACGATTGGCCATGGCCCGAGGCACAGTCCCAAGAGGTCCTGAGAACACATGTCCAAGTTTGTTGGGTTGCAGCTGGGTCTTATACATGTGAGAGAACCAGGAGATTACAGGCAGGCACATAAATCAATACATGTGAGGCATACGTTGATTTGGCCCAGAAAGGCAGGGCATCTTGAAGTGAAGCTTTCAAGTTAGAGGTGGATTTTAGGGATCCTTTCATTGACAATTGGCTGAGAAAATTAAGCTATATTCTCAAACTTGAAACTAGTAGAAAAGAATGTCTGAGTTAAGCTGTAAGGGTTGTGGAGACCAAGCTTATTATTATTTACATGAAGCCTCCAAGTAGCGGACTTCAGAGAGAACAGGTGGTCAATGTCTTAAAAGACCTCAGATTCTTTCTACCAAAGGAGATTTTTCATAAATGCAAGCATTTGCCCACAGAAGATGACTTTGCAAGGCTATTTCAAAATATTTCCAAAAAATATATTTTGGGATAAAATATTTGTATTTCCTTTGGGACTTATTATCTGTCGTGAGATGCTAGGGCAGAGTCAGGTTGGAATTTGGTACCTTGTTGCCACAGAGTTGATTTTGTCAGTCTTATGATATCTATTTAACGCTTAAACTTCAAAAGGGAAGCGGTGAAATGAGGTGTATCCGATCTCCTTTTCTGTTGTTGCCTGGAGTTTACTTTTTCGGGTTTCCTCTGGCCCAGAGTGGGTCCATTCAGTTGGTTGGAGGCTTAGGATTTCATTTTTGGTTTATAGTACATATATTTTATGGTAGACACAGTTTATCCTCATAATCCTTGTACATGGAAACACACAGATGGTAAGATGATTTCAGTTGTTGAAATCTAGATCATTCAATGTCATGAAACAGAGGACAAACAGTGGTCTGTGCAAACAATAGGGAAGTGAATCCACACCTGCCTCAGCAGGGTGATAGTCAGTCCTTATACCAGAAAATGTGAACTGCTTCTGGTCACCTCCTTCCCCATCGCCGAGCTCTGCGCTTGCTCCTGATGGAACTTTCCTTCTGGTCATCCCCTGAGCAGGCTGCCTTTTCAGTGTATGGTCCCCTACACTTTAAACTTAGACAGGAAGTTTTCTATGAAATCTTTCCTGACTTGGCAAGTCATGTGTGTTTTTTCACAACTGTCATCATGCAGTGTTGCCATGATCCACTTGCTTACCTGCATCACGAGTGTGTAAATGCCTTGGGTTTTGTGCCTAATGGCACTCAATACATGTGGCTTGAATGAGTGGATATGTACACATAGTGGCATAAAATTGATTTAATTTTTTTTTAACGCTAAAGATGTGGACAATACTGTTAAAACTATAATACAGCTACCCTGTAAATGACAACTAGTATTAATTGGAATCTCCTTTCCTACGTGTCCATTTGTATTTCTGCTGATGTCTCCAAAGTAAATAAAGAGCGGTTAGAGGGAAATCCCCATTCCTTAGAAACAATGGCAAGAGAATGCTTCTGTATTTTCACTTCAGGCAAGAGATCTCCACCTGCAAAAATAAATTGTGTGTGTGTTCAGTTACGACATCTGGGAAAAATAAATGTTGTACGCCGGCCTGAATTGTAGTTTGAGAGGCTGTAATGGGTACTAATGTTAATGCCATTATTTTTTAATGACATACAGTATTTTTTTAACACTAGCATTCTATTCCATCTTGACACTTTCATCGTGTTTTCCAGCATTGGGCAGTTGTATACATTTATTGAATTTTGAATCACAAAAACTAAGATGAGTTACTTAAGGCATCTCATAACCCATCTTCAAGACAGATAAAATAATAATTTTTACATTACACTCTCCCCCTTGTACCTCCAATAATTGTCTCTAACGTATTTTTTTCATTTCTAATATTATTTTAATTTACTTCTATATAGCTTTCTATAGATGTCAGGTGTTCCAAAACGATTATTAGTTATAAGCAAAATGGTGGTTGTTTTGATAAAATCCTAACGTTTAATTCCAACTCCTTCATTCAAAAATAACACAAATTGCTGGCAACATTCAGTGGAGGACATTGTATTTATATTTCTATGGCTTAAATTGCTAGGCTGGCAGTCAGAAAATTTAAATTAACATAGGATGAGATGAAATTTCCATGTCAAAGACACCAACAGAGAGGCACAGATAGGTGGTCAGTGATTAAAGATAGATGAGCAATTAAGAGATTTTCTTCCTAATAAGGATTCAGTTTGTGCTTTGTTTTCTTGAAGTTCGGCAGGGCATTTCACAGTGGCGATTGGTGTCTGCAGTTTTGAATTTCCATATTTGAAAACTACACAATAACTCTATCAGATTTGTTGTAAAGGATCCAAGTGTGGAAAGTTCTTTACATATTTAAAATGATACGTGAGTGGTTCTGGAGTCTCTGTGGGCCTGACTTCTAGCTGACCAAGGCAATCTCTAACTGTGCCCTTCTCAGGGCACAGATGCCTGTTGTGACCACTCCTGTCGAGAGTCACTCTCACTGTCTACACCTTTGGGTTTTGCTTTTCAAACAGCTGCCCGGGCCAATCCTTCTGACTAAGATATTATATCTGAGGTGTAAAGTTTGAAACACGGATGGAAAATCATCCTGCTAGCAAGTCTTAAATGGTCGCGATTCTACCACTTAAGAAAGTCCAAAGATCAATCTTTGGTGCTCTGAGATAGAGTTAAGTGTCCATGTAATGCTATTTGTGTGTTTAGATTTTGTTCCATTTTTTTCAAGGTCTTCCTTGTCTTCAATCAATCCTTCATCTCTTCTGTGGTAGTTTTGAAACATGTCTGCAAATTATTTGACCATCAGAAGTCGGAGTCTGATTCTCCTCCCCTTGAATATGGGCCCGGCTCTTTTCAAGATGAAATGAGCCAGGCTGCAGCGATGTTGCCTGGCTTCTGAACCTAGTTCCTGAGAAGATTCTCTTGACTCTTGCACTCTCTCTACCGTGAAGAAGGCCAACCCCTGTGGATTAGCCAAGCATAGTATTAATATTTTGAATTGAACAATAATATGTATGGATATGCATGTGTGAGTAATGCTGGCAATACAGTACAAGTAGGGGTGATGTGTCTTCTCTCTAGGTAAAACAATGGAAAACCCATGTTTCCTTCTCTTCCTACAGCACATGGAGGGAGGAAGTGGAGCAAGTGTGTAGTGATTAGTGGGTGACATGTTCATCCTCTGTCCTTCCTGAAAGAGTAAGGAACACATACAATACTTGTTTTTGACTCCCTAATCCTTCATTATTTGACTCAAAGGAAATATATGAAATGTAGGAAAATAAAAAGTCAGGATAAAAATCAACAACCTTCCTCTTTGCTGGTGTCATTTGGCCATACTTTCTCCGTCTTTGAGGCTGCAATCTTATATGTTTGCTTGTCGTTGGCCACTTAAGGCCATGAAGACAACTGGTTTTCTTCTTCATCACAAACAAATGTTTCTGTTTGTATTTGGTCTCCATCTTTAAGTCCAAATAGCAGATAAATGATATGTTAGATAGGTTTTTCATCCCTTGGTGCATCTGAGTCAAGGATTAATACAAATCAAAGAATCGGAATGCCTCTCCCATTGCCAGGAATGGAATGCATTAACATTTAAAATCCACTAATTCTATTGATCTTCTGCTGGAAGAGATTGTTTAAGTCATTTCTACTTCTATCTCTGACATGTAGGCCAGTGAGAAGCATACCATGGCAGGAAGGGAAAATGTGCTACTCATTATGTTTAGGATGAAAGAGAGAGGAGGAAGAGCCTGTGTTTGCTTTTTCTTTTTATTTCAATATCTTTCTTTTTTCTTTACTCTTCCTTTATCTTTCCTTTCTTAGAAATGGATTATGCTGCTTTCCCCCGACCCTGTGTTGTGCGTAGCAAATGATCATCAGTAAAGAGACTCAACGTTTGTCCTCAGCTGCATTTCTAAGAGGAGCTAGACAAGCTTCAGTCTGGCTTTTAATTTCTATGAAACTGACTGTTTAGCTCCATTAAGACTGATGACAAAAGAACTATTTTTGGTGCCCTGAAGAAAGAAGCGCGCTGGAGCCTGTTATTTTCAGCAACCCTGCTGTTCAGAGAGAAAAACACCAGCAAAGCCACTTTGTATCAAATAACACAAAACTCTCCTACCTCGGTGGGTTTATTCTTTCGTTCATCCACTTGGCTAAAAGTGCAGCACATCAAGGGTGAACTATCTCCGCTGGCTGCCTGATTCCAAAAAAAAGAAAAAAAAGAATCTAGGATGTGGCGCTGCTTTTGCTACTCACCAGATTATGCATCTTTAAGAGTTCGCTTTTGTCCTCAAGTGTTTAACAAGGATGTCATTTGAGGATCTCATCATGGGAAGCCATTTGGAAACTTCATCGTTATCCTTCTCCATCTCTGCTTCCATACACACAAAACCGCTCTCGCATATTCAAATTAAGGCTTGACTAACTTCACCAAACAAGTGGAGAAAAAGCCCATACAATGCCAGAGCATTAAGATTTCTCATAAGTCTTCCTGTGTATTCACAACTCAACAATGTGCATTTCATAATAATAGTGGACACAGGCTGGTCTGCTGTTAACAAAGGCTATGCACGGGAAAGGATGCATGCACAGAGTAATCGCTAGAAAAAATTATGTCGATGGTGCTCCACAGTCAATGAGATCAGAGTGAGTTTATATTTAATGTCTAGCACTATTCCACAGGATAAATATGAGACACACAATGGAGGTATAATTGGAATAATCTGGAGAATAATGTATGCCTACCGTGAAAACAGAAGTTAAAGTAACTGCAAGGTTTTAAATTTGGGTGAGTAATAGACTGCAGCAGCATTAAAGAAAAAAAAAATCTTGGGAAAAAGATTTTGAAAGTCACAGTCTAGGTAAAGAGAACTGGGACAGATTAGGGAAGAAAAAACTGGTGACAGAGAATAATAATGTGTAGAATGCAATAGTGTAATAAAGAAAATAGTGACACTGAGTAACTTTGTTTTATGTTTCTATAGGAGAAAGATTTAAGAGTAATCATAAAAATGAAAGAATATGGTCAAAACATTTAAAAAAATGTATCTGTTCTAGCAAAACACTGAATTAGGCTTCTTAATGAACACAACATTTGCATGTTCAGGTTAAAGCTAATGCTCTCTTAAGGTGTGAAAATAATTTTTTGCTTATTAAGGATAACGGTGGGAAGCATGTCATCCTTAACTCCTTTTGGTTCTTGTGCCTTCCTGCTGCTCAACTCCCACATCCAATATAGGACACTGACTTGCTAATTCTATATATTTTTATGTATTAAATAACTATTTATTATGTGATGTTTACCAAGTTAGGTACTTGGGTTATATAGGTAAAAAACACAGAGACGCTTCCTGTTCTTATAGCAGTTACATTCTAGTGGGAGAATGAGCTAGTAAATTGATATACTCATGCAAAAAATTACTTTGAATAGTTATGAGTGCTGTGAAGACAAAATAAAAGCCTCCTAATGAGTTAGATGGACCACGGTGACCATTTTGGATAATGTTTTCAGGGGCTATATCTAAGAAGGTGATATTTGAGCAGAGGACTGGATGTGAGGAAGGAATCAAACAAGCAAATGTCTGAAATAAGAGATTGCAGGCAAAAGGATCATCCTGTGAACACTTGGAAGGATCTCGGCATGTTTGAGGAATAAAGTAATTCCACTGTCCTGGAGCAGAGTAAGCAGAGCAGAGGATGACAGAGATAAGAGTAGAAAGATAGAAAAAAGGCACCAGGCTGAGGACCATCACAGGAGGCTGGGGGTTCACTCTGAATGGTGTGTTGGAACCACTGGAGGACTTTGGTGGTGGGAGCAGTTATGGTGCTGGTCACTCAGACTTCTGTTTGCAAATAGACTGGGAGTTGGAGGGTGGATAAAAGAGTGAGGAGATAGTGACAAGTGCGACAACTTTTACAGTGTTCAGGCAAATGTGGGCAGTGACTTCAACTGAAAGGCAATGTTGAGGAATGAAGGAAGGACAGAGTCACTGAAACGGGGGCGGGAGTGTGTTTTGGTAAAACAACCAACGAAACACGTTAACCAATTGACTGAATGTGGGTGAAGGCGGGGGCCAGGAGAAGAGTGGCGAGGGAGAGAGTCAAATCCAAAGTGAATCCGGGTATTTGCCTTTAGCAGTTGAGTGATATTGACAGAGAAGCAGTAGAATCATGGACAAGCAGGTTGCTCATAGTAGCAGGGATGGTGCAAAAGATACAACTCCCTTGGCTGCGCTCAGTGTGAGATGCTTACGAGACATCCAGTTGCCGACATAAAATATCTATGTGTGTCTGTCTGTAACGTATCAATGTCTATCCATGTACCCTCTCCTTTAATATGTTTGACATTTAGGAAATTGAGGCTCCAAATGTATCTGCTTGATACCATCGGTGGACAGAAGGAAAAAGACAACAGTGCCTAAAGAAAGATTGACACTATCAAAGAGAAGGCTCAGGATCGAGCCTTCTGAAGAACAGCTAGATGCATGGGAGGATCCCAAGGAGATTTTGAAGGAGCAAGAAGTAGGAGTAGAAAACATTTTTACTATAGCAACATGGGATTGGAGCAAGGTGGAGATCGATAATGGGCTGTCAGACGTGGCAAGGTAGAGTTTGTGGGAACACTGATGAGAAACAGGTTCAGCAGAGTGCTGGGTGACGGATTGGAGTGTGTTCAGGAAAGAACAGAGAGGGAGAGCTTGAATGGCTTTAGTGAGGAGATTGCTGTGACAAGAAGCGGAGCAGCAGCTGGGGGGAACGAGGAGGCCTGTTTTGAATTTAAGATGAGATGATGTCTGTAGGCAGAAATTAGGGAGCAATGGATGACGCAGGTGATGAAAAGAAAAAAGTTGCTGGAGCAAAATCCTGGAGTAGGCAAAAGGTTATGGCAAACAAACTAGAGATCAGTAGATTTATGGCGGGTAGATAAAGCGGTTTTCATTTGATCACTTTACCTCATAATGATGTAAAAAAAAAAGTTCCCTGGATAAACATGAGAAAGGGAAGGGGGATTAAATGCATATGGACAAAGAGGAAGTTTTGAAATAATCTACTCCAAGAGAGGAAATACAAATTCACTAAAGAAATGTAGTGGAATTGCTGGGCAGTACTGAGTGCTTAGTTGATATTTATGATTAAAAATTAAAGATGGGTCCATTCTTTATGCCTGCATTTAAAAAATATGTTCACATTCAGTCGCTGAGTTACAGGGGTGAAATGGATTGAAATATTCAATTAATTGAGTTAGAGTCTTGCTTGGCTAGTATGCACATGAGAGAAAGGCAAGAGAATGGAAGGTGTTTGCAAGTTTGTGATTGTATTGGGAATATTAATGATAAACCAAAGTTGGGTGGGGAGGAAATGAAGATTTAAAATGAAATATGGATCAGAAAAAAATGTGTGGTAGTCAGAATTCTAAGATGAGCCCCTTGAGTTACTCCTGTGATATTATTATGTTACGTGGAAAAAAGAAGAAAAAAAGAAAACTTCAAGATGTAATTAAGGTCATTAAGTCATTGACTCTAAGATAGAGAGATGGTCCAGGTGGGTTTTAGCTAATGATACAAGCTTGAAAGATGATGATATGAGATGTTCTGGCAGTTTCCAGCAGCTAAGAGTGGCCCCCAGCTAACAGCCAGCAAGAAAAGGGAAACCTCAGTTCTATAACCACAAGAAACTGAGTTCTTCTAACAATCTACATGAGTTTGGAAACTGATTCTTCTCCAAGTCCCAAGAAGAGCCCATCCTAACCCACACATTGATTTCAGTCTCATGAGACCTGACACAGAGAACCCAGTTGAGTCCACCTGGGATTTCTGATCCTAGATCACCTAGAAGCTCAACCCTACATGTTGTTTTAAGCCACTGAGTTTGTAATAATTTGTTAGGCAGCAGTGGAAAGCAAATACAAGGGCCAATGGATTGTAGAATTTGTTGGAGTTGAAAGATTAGCTAAACACACACACACACACACACACACACACACACACACACACACACACAACACACATATCATATGGAGGAAGTATTCAAAGAATCAAATGCTTGGAATTGTAATATTGGAGATGATACAGCTGTTGGTGCTAAAACAAAAATGAGAGATATTGAAGCACTTTGTAAGAGAAGCTATTTAGAAGGGAGGTGAACAGACTCCTGGGTGTCAAGAGAAAAGAAAGAATGTGGTATAAGAGTTCAACCTTTTTCTCCAATAACACTAATACCATCTGCCATCCACCTGACTTTCCCTGACTTTCTAGTCCTTTGATGTTATGGCCCTATAAAGCTTTCTTTGTCTTCCCCTGGGCAATATTTGCATTTTTGTCCCTCTCCAAATTTGTTTTTTTAAAAAAGTTAACAACTGTGATAGCTTGTTTGCTTTTTACTTATTTATTTATATTTATTTATTTCAAGGTATTTATCAAACTCCTTGAAAGTAGGGTTAGCACATCATTAATCCTCAACATTCAGCACTTGACTAAGTTTTGCCATATGGTTGATTCCTCTTTCTAATCCTGAGTCAAAGATTATTAAAATAGAAGCATATTGTGTCACTCCTTTTTACATGGCTACCAAGAAATATCTGAGGGTAGATAAAATACAAAGGAAAGGGGTTTATTTGGGCTCACAGTTTGTGTGGTGCTGGCATCTGCTTCTGGTGAGGCCTCAGGAAGCTGACAATCATGGTGGAAGGTGGGGAGGGAGCAGGCATGTCGCATGGTGGGAGCAGAAGCAAGAGAGGGAAGGAGGTGCTAGGCTCTC
The DNA here is from genome assembly GCF_000164805.1 of Carlito syrichta. Lineage (NCBI taxonomy): Eukaryota > Metazoa > Chordata > Mammalia > Primates > Tarsiidae > Carlito > Carlito syrichta. Next base: position 493,767 of record NW_007206742.1, on the reverse strand, counting down.
TTAAACACCCAGTTCTTTTTTGTTTGTTTGTTTGAGTTGAAGTCTCACTCTGTCGCCCAGACTGGAGTGCAGTGGCCGCTCCCGGCCACCGCAGCCTCGACCTGCTGGGCTCCGGTGATCCTTCCGCCTCAGCCTTCCAAGTAGCCAGAACTACAGGTGCACACTACCATGCCTGGCTGATTTTTTGATTTATTGTAGAGATGAGGTCTTACCTGCCCAGGCGGGTCTCGAACCCGCGGGCTCGGGCAATCCACTCACCTCAGCCTCCCAAAGGCGTGGGATTACAGGCTGAGCCACTGAGCCCGGCTTAAACACCGGTTCTTGCATGAGCGAGAACTCACAGGCTACTGTAGAGTGGCACAGATCCATTCGTGTCGGATCTGCACTCATGACCTAAACACCATCCACCATTCTCCATCTCCCACCCTGGAGAATGGTATTTCAGCGTGACATTTGGAAGGCACAACCGTCAAACAATATCACATATTAATACAAATTCTGAAAGTCTAATATGATATACTTGTGTGTACTAGTGTATGACTTCCTACTTAATTTCAACTTATTTGTATTAGCTAAATACCTTTCCTTTCCTCACAAAGCCTCATTTTTTTGCCACTTTCATCAAAGCCCACTGGGGCTCTATTGCAAGCTGTAATGCCCTTTCTGTGTCTGCATTCTGTTTGCTGTCCTAACTAGTACATCTGGAATATCATGTAATTACTTGCATTATCTAGTTTGGAGAGATCTTGGCCTGGCCAGAGTGGCTTACCCAATATCTTTATAGAATCAAACAGGTTACATGGAGTTTGACATAAAAAAAAAAATGGAGGCACATTTTGAATATGTGGTTCTTTTAAAGCACACCAAGTACATGTTTTAGACTTGTAAAAAATTTGAAGTCAAATATGATCACAGAAATGTAAAATGGTAATAAAAACAAAATGCACAAACTGGAGATAAATTTGAGTTTCACTCCAGAACCGCTACAACTTTCAGGGCCCTTTCAGCAACAATTGGATGTAATGTCTAGAAATAGACTGCACAAAAAATGAAAGGAGATTCATTTTTGTCAGAAGGTGAACTTGTAATCCAAAGTTCCTATCTATAATTTCCTGTGCTGGTCGTACATTGATCTCAACAGGATTATTGTCTGTGAAATGATAACGGGGTATCAAATAGAATTTCCCACTGAGACAAAGAAATTCTATTGAATAACCCTGAAAGGTGACATCTATCCTGAAGTTTATTGTAAGTATATATACCAGTTGAATCTGGTCTCTTGTCCTCTGAAAGTCCTACTTCCACAGGGTCATACAGCTGGAATATTAGTAATTAGGACTATAGCTGAAGCTTATTGTCAGTGTCTATAACTGTTGGATTTTGCCTCTATTTCTCTGGACACCCTTTCACAGAGTCACACAGCAGGTAATTAGTATTATCAGCATAGAGGTTCAAGGACATTAGAAACTCAGGACCTACCAGGGTGTTGTGCAAATGTCAGGGACTTAATAAATAAATGCACACATGTGTGTCTATACAGGCATATTCTTTGTTTGTTTCCTGTCCAGATTGGGTGACTTCAGTCTATGAATACATAAACTCTGATTTACCCAAGAAGAATCGGTCTTAAGTATTTATAATTATATGGTGTTTTAAAAAATGCAAACAAACCATTTTTATAGATAATCATACAATATCATCCACACATACATACAAATATACTTTTCTAAGCTGAGTCTCTATCTTAAAAAAAATGGTAATAATTTTTATGCCAACAATTATGGGCCTACAAGTGTCACATTATGTGGTGCAATATTTTAACGGCTGCATAATATGTTACTTCTTTCTGTCAAACATAACATTTGGCACTGACCATGAATTTCCTTCTTGAAGTTCATGTTGGGGTAATGTGATATTGTGTGATATTGGTATAATTATCACTATATCACATGTTCTATTAGTGTCATAATAATGTAACCCCTTGGATAATTTGTAAGTCTGTCTCATCAAGCTGAATCCTAATTTAGCGGAAAAGCGTTTTATTAGTCATTCACTATATTGAGAATAGTCTTTATGTTGATTTTTGTCAAGAAGTATTTGTTATGATTATAAAAGAGTTTTGTGTCCGGATGTTATTCACATCTGTTCAATATGGTATTAGAAGTACCAGCACAAGTTTCTCATAGGACAAGTAGCATCATCATATTATCAATTTATGGGTAAAACAGTTTCTCTTGTAGCTGTTTACATGATGAAAAATTGTTTTTTGACAGCAGCTTAATTGCCCTTAGTTTTCCTTGAATTCCTTTTCTGTCCTTTAACCTTCTATTCTTGGCAGGACTATGAACCAGTTGGCTTGCTCTTCAAACTACCTGAGCACATGACTTGAATCTTGAGATAATTGACTTCATTTATGAAAATTAACATGAACTGCAGCACTTTCAAGAAGGTGAATATTCTAAGTTCCCGAACCAGTAATCCTCAGAGTTGTCCTGGCCTCCTTCCTTTCTGAGGCTGGCTTGGCATTTTCTTATTTATTTGAGGTACACCATGTACTTTCAACACATTCCGTCTTTCCTTGTTAGCCAAGTTTCTTTATGTTCCCTGCCAGCAAAGAGCCCTAATAGGACAGGGCCTATAATTGGGCCAGAGCCTATTAGCATGCTTTCCAGAGAGGTCTGTAGACAAACTCTAATTCCAGGGGTGTAATTCCGAGCTCAGAAATGTATGTGGCCTATGCTCTATCAGCCTGTGAGACTGTCAGTGATCAACAAGAAGAAATTCATGCTTATCTGAGCATACTGTGTCAAAGCTGTGCACCATTATTATACCCTGTACAATTACCGTGTTATATGATTACACATTGACACCGTACAACTAGCCCTGAAAAAGTGTTCCCTAGGTCATACTCATACTTCTAGCATGAAGAATTAGCTGCCCCAGATTTGATACATATTTTATATTATATAGAGATTTAAAAGGAGAAGTTTCTAGAAGCTCTAGAAGATCATTTGCTCACTTAGACATCATTATGCACCACCATATAATTCTGGGTGGTGATTTTGGCATCTGGAAGCTTGAGCTTCTGTTTCAGATCATTATTGATTAGTCTATCAGTCATGCCTATGACTGCTGACTTCCCTCTATAACCTTTATGCATGAAAGCCCTGTTTGGCTTTAGTTTTTGAGTCAGTTTGAGCTGACTACTGTGTCCATCCAGTGGTGGATCACTCATGATCTGCATCTGTTCATCTAATTCTAAGCAATATACTTATGATTTTATGTTATATGATATTTCCTACATTTGAACATAGTGGTCTGCTTATTGGAAGGAAATGGTGCAAAGGTTTAAATGTTAAAAGGGTACCCTTCCCACGTTTGTGGTGGTTGTTTATCTGATTGTTTATTTTTGTTTTGTTTTTAAATAGAATGAGTTACCCATAAGACCTGGTTTCTAAATATAGCCCTTTCACACAGCCTCAGGACCTTTAATATTCAAGTTTAGACATGTTATCGTTTAGATTTATACTAACGCTGGTTGTGTTAACTCACACAGTTGTAAAGATTGAGTTACACAGCATCAACGATTTCTATTCATGGAAGTGAATTTAGACTACAGTAGTCCCAACCTTTCATTTTATAAACATAAAATTGAGGCCCGGATAGTGTGAATAAGTTGTCAAGGTTGTGTTGCTTTAGAGACCCTGTAAATAATAGAAAACATTTTCTAAATGTAGTGTGCAAAACAAAACTAAAACCCCAGCAACTGTAGTGTGATATAAAATGGAAGATAATATGCTTTTCATTATTTTCTGAAGTCACTTTATTCCTAATATGGTGCACAGGATGAATATAAGTAAAATATAAGATGTGATTTGTGTAGGGTAAGACATTCCAATGCTGACAATCTCTAAGAAAATTATACAAACTGGTAGAAACCCTTTTGGAATGTTGTTTATATTTGCCATTACTCACTTATTTTGATATCTTCTATGCAGAGTAATAGCATCTGTTGAAGTTGAAATAGTGAAAAAGAAAGGGACCCTTGAATAAACTCGTGAGTTTTTACATTTGTATTTATCTTCATTCTCTCTGGAGAGGGAAAAATGAATTTGATAGATTGCCTAATGTCTTTGACCTTATTAAGAGGTATTTTGCATTTATATTGAAGAGTCTGAAAAGGATTAAAGATCAATGCTCAGAAAACTAAGGACATTCATTCATTCATTTTTTAGCTTTGCCCTTCAACACTTACTTGCCCAGCTTCTGCACCAGGCACTGTTCTAGTGCACAAGTGAGGTCACGGGCCAGGCTCGGTGGCTCAACCTGTAATCCCGATTTGGGAGGCTGAGGTGAGTGGATTGCCTGAGCCCGCGGGTTCGAGACCTGCCTGGGCAACTTGGCAAGACCTCATCTATACAATAAATCAAAAAATTAGCCGGGCGTGGCAGTGCGTGCCTGTAGTTCCAGCTACGTGGAAGGCTGAGGCGGAAGGATCGCCGGAGCCCAGCGGGTCGAGGCTGCGGTGGCAGGGAGCGGCCACTGCACTCCAGTCTGGGAGGCAGAGTGAAACTCCAACTCAAGAAAAAAAAAAGTGAGGTCACAGTGGGGCGGTGATTTGGGGAGGGGCACAGTTGAGGTTCTGGAAGTTTTACAAGGAGGCCAGAGGCTGGGGCAGAGCAACTGTCAATGCCCCAGATGGGCAGAGGGCAGTCAGCCCAGGCCAGTGCAGGGCTTGGCCTTGTCTCCAAAGGGCTTTCGTCAGAGACTTTTATGTCAACCTGATCATGCTGGCTGCCCTGCTGAGAATAGAATCTAGGGGTAAAGACGGAAGGTGGCAGGTGAGCAGGAATCTGTGAGGCCTGTAGGGAGGAATTGTGTGTGCCTTGCATGTAAGTATGGTAAGACGAACTTGGACTGTGAATCTTTCTGAGGGTGGACCTGGTAAGATCTAGATGTGGGATAAAGAGAAGAGGGAAGGGAGAAGTCGAGTGTTTTGGCTGAGCAACAGGAAGGACGGCGTTCCCTTGTGCAGATATGGACAATTTCCTGTGAGGATACATTTTGGTATTAGTTCTGAGGCTGTGGAGATGATGGAAAATCAGCAGTTTTCTTCGGGGAACAGGCATCGTAAATGTTTATTAGACATCCAAGTAGAAATTTAGGGCAGACAGTCTAAAATTTAAGCTAGAAATCCAAGAGAAATTCCTAGGCTAAACACAAAATATGATGTCACTGGCATGTAGACAATATTTAAGCCTTGAATCTAATCAAGGTCAGGAAGTGGGTAAGTGCAGATAAAATGGCAAATGGGTCTCAGGTTAATCTCTGCTGTAACTCCATATTCTGCAGGTGGAGACAAGAAACAACCAGTAGAGAGGATGAGAGGGAGCCACTAGTGAGGGCCGGGGACAGCCAGTGTTATATGGTGTTTTGCAACCAAAGGAAGCGTTTTTAACAAGGGACAAGTGACCAACTGTGGCAAATGTTATTCATAGCTCATGAAAAGTGAAAATAAACATGGCCACTCTCATTTCATGATTTTATCAGTTAGTAACTTTACTAAGAAGAATTTTGGTGGAATAGTTGGGGAAAATCTCATCTGAGTAGGTGCAAGAGTGACTGGGAAAAGGATTTGGAGATAGCAAGTACATGCACTCATTTTGAAGATTTTTTTTAAAGAATAACCGTTAGAACTGAAATGGGGTCATCAGGGGAGACCCCCAAAAAGGTGGAATTAACTTTTGGAGGATGGGCTTCTTGTAGTACAGGTCTCTGCTTCTTTCACTGGGGAAGTGTCCTAGAAACTTTGAAATTACTGTACCAGCTAGCACTGTTATAAGAGGATGCGTTTGGCTTCAGTGATTTTTTTGAGTCTTTCAGTGTGCTTGCTTATTTCATGATGGGTGATTTATGCATATACCTGCCCATACTGTGCTGAGTGTTCAGTAGTTTTTGGCCCACAATGGCATGACCCCCAAGCCCTGCCCTCCCTATGCACCCACTCTCACCCAGAGCAACTTTTTTGTTTGTTTCTCCGGATGCAAAAGCTCCTCAACAGGAAATGCTTTGCTGATGTAGAAGAGGTGAAACAGAAAATGGCAGAAGCACTAAAAGGCACCAAAACGGATGCGTTCAAAAACTGTTTTGAGCAGTGGAAAACGCATCTCAATAGGTGCATCGCATCAAACTGAGAATACTTTGAAGGTAACTGAAGTTTAAACTTGTAAAAATAAATACACAATTTTTTTTTTTGAGTCGGAGTCTCACTCCGTCGCCCAGACTGGAGTGCCGTGGCTGCTCCCGGCCCCCGCAGCCTCGACCTGCTGGGCTCCGGCGCTCCTTCCGCCTCGGCCTTCCGAGGAGCTGGAACTACAGGCGTGCGCTACCACGCCGGCTGATTTTTTGATTTATTGTAGAGATGAGGTCTCGCCTGCCCAGGCGGGTCTCAAACCCACGGGCTTAGGCAATCCACTCACCTCAGCCTCCCAAAGGCGCAGGATGACAGGCTGAGCCACCAAGCCTGGCTAAATACACAATTTTTAAATCAATAAATTCCAGGTTTTTTGACTGCCCTTCATATTTACTTTTTGTGTGCCTACATAGCGCATAGAATGATTTCGTAAGAAGAAAAGGAGAGAAAGAAGAAAAGGAGAGAAAAAAAATCATTGCACCTATTCAGATTTCTGAGAGTTCTACAAATTAATTTTTTACTTTATAAGACTGTAAAACTTCTCAGCCCCAATCAATTATTAGACAAAGTTACAAGTCCAAAGAGCATGATGGTCAGAAACACTCTAGCATGGGATGAAAACTTAATGCAATCATTTTCCCCTGTATTTCAAAGCTGTAAATCACTTTCCTGAATAGTGACTTTTCTGGGATTTTGTACAACTGGCAAGAGTTGGTCTTTCTGGGAGCACAGAGCGTTCAGTGATGCTGAGGCAAGGAACATTGAGGCAGGCACTGTCCCTGGCCTGGGTGAACTGAACGTGTTAACTTCCCATTCAACGAACGACAGACTGTCAGGAGTGAGATGATAGGTGGGAAACGCTGGGAGTTACTCAACAGTGAAAAGGATGGAATACGGCATCTCAGGTGTCGGTGATGTTTATAGAGGTGAAATGTAAGCACGGCATATTGATTTCAAGACTGTTATTTAACAATATTGGAAGAATGGTGAAGGGTGACACCAAGTTGAGATAGTTAAGTGTTAAATTCTGGTATCTCATAACACAGTCAAGGTTAATATCTGAAACTGACAAACAAAGTTGCAGGAGTGTGAAAGTATGGTTTGGAAACGGAGAGGGAACTGTCAGAGGGAGCGGAACAGAGAGCTGCTTCTTCTTGGGAGTGACATGGGGGCAGGTGATGACCACGTTTAAGAGACTGCTTTTCATGAGAGCCATCATGCACGGTGGCTTTTACGTGGTATCTAAAAAGAGAAAAGGAACAACGGGGCTGCAGAGTTTGGTGGGCAGAGTTCCAGGTGTAAGACTGCTTACGTCACACTCTTGCCTCGTGTTGTGTAAGTAAATAGGAGTATTGAAAGGACATCACAAGCCGGCTCGGTGGCTCAGCCTGTAATCCCGCTTTGGGAGGCTGAGGTGAGTGGATTGCCTGAGCCCGCGGGTTGGAGACCCGCCTGGGCAGCGAGACCTCATCTCTACAATCAATCAAAAAATCAGCCGGGTGTGGTAGCACGTGCCTGTAATTCCGGCTACTCGGAAGGCTGAGGCGGAAGGATCGCCGGAGCCCAGCAGGTCGGGGCTGTGGTGGCCGGGAGTGGCCACTGCACCCAGTCTGGGCGACGGAGTGAGACTCCAACTCAAAAAAAAGAAAAAGAAAAAGAAAAAGAAAAAGAAAAAGAAAGGACATCACATGGATTTAGTATACCCAATGAACAGTCATTTTAACACGGCCTCGATCTCATGTTTTTCTAGCAGTTCACATGACTTACCCTCTAGTCACTCGCCAAGGACAGAACTGGTTTTTTATTATATAACCCCCCTCCCCAACTTGTTTTGTACTACTTAGCTTTTCTATTTCAAGTATTTGCCTCCACCCTAAGACCCAACTTAACCTAATCAGCCCTTTGTGATCTTCATGACACAGACAGACCCCCTCACCATGATAGCAATCGTGTGACTAACCCACACATCTGCCTGGAGTCTATTACCTGCACTTACCTGCCCCTTCCTGATGATGTGGAGCAGACCGCCACACAATCCCCTTAATGACTCTGCCCCATGAAAGGGAAGAAGTAAAAACATCCATCCTTGATCAGCCAGCCACTGTTGCTTTACTAAACTCTATTGTGCCCGGTGCTCTGGTGTGGCTAAGAGCTATGGCTGCCACCGTGTTTCCTAAGCTTTGACCACCTCTCCTACCTTGGAGAGGTGAATGTCTCTCTAATTTACTTTTTAAATAAACTGCATTTTCTAATTTAACTTCTGTGCAATTCTTGCATCTTTCACATGGCACCGGATCACAGACACACACACCCCTGTCGAGCCTGACCTAACATTCTGGACGCCCCACTAAGATAGTGACCTAACAGGTATTATATTAAGAAATAGTCAATGTATCTACATTTCTCAATAAAGGGTGCTGAATATCAGTCATGCTTGAAAATTAATCACTGAACATCTAATAAATTATTTAAATTAAGTCTACTATTATCAGAGAGCGGTTCGTAAGGTAGTAAGAGCAAGTGATCTTTTTTTTGTATTTTTGTTTCTTGCAAAGCAGGCTCAGCTTATAATCGTGTTTGACGCACAGGTAGATCCTATGTGCTAACCTTTTATTGAAAATGTTTTTGTATCAGTATTTACGATTAAGATCAATGTGACGTCTTAAGTACAATTCATGAGGTTTTCAGATCAATGTTTCACCCGGTTTATGAACATGATTTGAGGGTTTTCCTTCCTTTTTCTGTGCTCTGGCAGAGATCCGTATTGAGGAGGGTAAATACTTCCATGCATGCAATTTATATGTGCTTATACGGTAACTCGGGCTTGTGCATTGGGAGGTCAGTATCGACTTCTCTTTTCATTCACCTTGATTTTCCCAGGTGAGGCTTAAAAAGAACAGCTTCCGGCCATATGGTGGCCCATTCACTGGACCTCACACCAACTCACACACACACAAAACACCTGGCCAAAGTTCAGTGAGGAATCTTTCTGGGTACTTAGAGCAGACACATTGTCCTGTGAGGTCCCTCAACTCCTGGTAGATGCAAGGAGGCAATGTGAGGAAGGGTCCCCCTTGTAGAAACTTCCCCGTGAGGTAGGATTTGGGATTTGCTGTTTCAGGTAGCAGGTTACAGTACCAGATTCTTTATAAATATGAACCATTAACTTTCATAAAATTACTTTCATTAAAATGTAAAATAGCCGGGCTTGGTGGCTCAGCCTGTCATCCCACGCTTTTGGGAGGCTGAGGTGAGTGGATTGCCTGAGCCTGCGGGTTCGAGACCCTCCTGGGCAACTTGGTGAGACCTCATCTCTACAATAAATCAAAAAATCAGCCGGGCCTGGTAGCACACGCCTGTAATTCTGGCTACTCGGAAGGCTGAGGTGGAAGGATTGCCGGAGCCCAGCGGGTAGAGGCTGCGGTGGCCGAGAGCAGCCACTGCACTCCAGTCTGGGCGACGGAGTGAGACTTCAACTCAAAAAAAAAAAAGAAAAAAAAATGTAAAATATCCGTTCCCCTTCCAAAAAACAAAATATTAAATTTTAAAATAATTTTTATTCTTTTCCTAAATGCCATTTAAAATTTGGATCATGGTATGTTTGGGATGGGTAGCAGAAATAAAAGGATGAAAAATAATAATAGATTTTAACAGCAAACCCCAGTTGTAATTTTAGATGAAGAATAGTATATGTGTTTATATTTTTTAGGGTTGACACAATTACTCCAAAATGCATTCTCAGTGTCTAGCTATATCAGACATTCATAGATACCTACAAGGTCACTATGAAGTAAGTAAAATCTTAAATTTCATTTATTTATAAGTTGTACTTTTTTCTGCAAATTTCTTTCTAATGCAATTTATTTAACAGTGCTAGAAATTTGCTCACTGAGCCTCTATGTGCAGTAGCAGAAAGGTAAAATGTGTGTGAATTGTTAAATATCTGAAAAACAGAGTAGACTTTCACATGTTAAAAGGACTTTCCCCTTTTCTACTTATTTACATTTTCATATTGAAGGTTAAACAGACTAACAAATGATATGCAAAAATTTTGCCTGCGACAGTTACCTTGAGGTCAAGTATAATTAGCATAGATTTGAAATCTCCAGAGAACAAGTTCTAGTTTTCTGGTTTTTTTTTTTTTTTAATTCATAGGCTTAACAAAATTCTAAAAGAGAAATGAATAACAATGACACACTTAGCTCATCAGAGATGCTAAGAATTTGGCCATTAATCTAATAAAGCCCTTGAATTGTGAGGGTCAATCCTTCTATTGCTTTTTATAGAAGGTGGTGTTAAAACAACTTCTGGCATTCTGCAATAAAGTGGTAATATCCATATACTCATGACTTGAGCATAAAGCTGAAGTCATTGTGACCATAACTGCCTGGAAAAGTGTCAGACTCGACAACATCACACTGATGAGGGAGACAAGGAAAGAGATTCGCCTGCATAGCTGCTCGAGGAAGCAGAAAGAATCTCTTATTGTTTTCTAACATTAGAGAGACTCACTTATTTTCTTTTTAAAATGTTTGAGGGGACCCCCCAAAAACAATTTATTTGTGAAAAATGGTGCATTTATTCTTACATGCTTAAACTTCCGTCATCTTCAAAGTACTCTCTGTTTGATGCAACATACCTCTCAAGATGCTTTTCCCACTGCTCAAAACAGTTTTTAAACTCATCAGTTTTGATGCCTTTTACTGCTTCTGCTGTTTTTTGTTTCACATCTTTCACATCTGCAAAATGTTTCCCTTTGAGGACTTTTTACATCCAGGGAATCAAAGGGAAGTTGCTAGGGGCAAGATTGGGTGAATAGGAGGGTCGGGCATGGGGGTCATGCCAGGTTTTGGTCAAAAACTGCTGAATACTCGGTGTGGTGTGGATAGGTGCGCTTGTAAATCATCCATCATGAACTGAGCAAATGCGTTGAAAGAATCTCCAAAGGAAAATTTCCTGAAGCTGAATGCAGCCTCTCACAACAATGCTAGCTGGTACACTGATGTCAGTGGGTTCCTAGAACACTTACCTGGGAGGGAAAGTCTGTATGACAAGGGACTCGCCCTCCAAAGGGAATTCCGGTTTTGTCTGGGGCCCCCATGTAAATGGTTCCTGCACATGGAAGATACAACTCCGGGTTGTGGAGAACTTGTTAGAACGCTAGTTGGTTTGCTCTAGGTAATCCTGGAAAAGATAAGACTTCCTAACAAACCCATCCAGGGAATTGTTTATATAAGTGGTTTAGTAGAAACAGAAGACTAAAGAAAGCAAATATTGCTGTATATTTTGGAGTCAATAAAAAAGTTGTTAAATGCCCCATATTTTATACGTCTCTTCTTATAATAATAAATAAATTTTTAAAAAGCTAATGCCCAGAATGAGAACACTGAAAAACTGCAAGATTATCTAATATACATACACACATATCCCGTGTACATATATATATGTGTATAAATATATAGCCAATTAACTAGATAAGACAGAAAACAATAGCACAGCAAAAATTAGCAAAAATTGTCCAAAACTTTTTTTGATAATCCCAGTTGGTCAGTTAGTCAAATTCACCAAACACCGAGCCACCACATGCCAGGCACCTTGATTAAGAGAATGAGAGGACCAGGCTTGGGCTGTTCCACCAGCCTTCAGGGCTGATCACAGCATAGATGATGGAAGAAGTTTTTATGACCCTTCCCAGAGAGAAGGTTCCCTCCCTCTTTGGAAACACCACTGCAATTTATCTCTGTCTTTCTTATGCTGGAGATCATTATCTATACATTTTGGTTATGTTAATAACTTAAGGTTATTAAATATTTATTAGACTCAAAGTTATTTGATGACATCCTTCCCCCATTTTATCTGCCAGAGCTTCTATGAGAGACAGAAGAGGATGCTCCCCGCACCTGTTTTGTGCCTGTTGTGCTATTAAGTGTTTTTGTTTGGCTTTGCTCTGTTTGATTTTTAAACGTAGATCGTCTCATTTGGTCCACAAAATAAACTTACAAGATCAAGAGCCTGAGGCCTGGAAATCGTGTGTGTTTAAGGCATGCATTTATTATGCCATCTGTCCCTGTGGACACCTGGGTATGTCTCACCTTGAAGTCCAGTCTCCATCCCTTCCAAGGCAGTGCGTTGGCGACTTCTACAGAGAACCGATTCAGTATTATTGTCTGAGTGGATATGGATGCCCTTGTCACCTTCCTGGCTCTGCTTTCCATCCAGAGATCCCACCTTTGTTTTAGATGTTACCATGGTGATGCTTCTTTCCCTCACGACCCCTTTTCTCCCCAATTCCTTGGTTTCCCCTAAGACGAGAAGGATTCGGAGACTAGAGACGGGGTGATGAAACCTTAGTGCTGCTGCTTCTGGGTCCGCCCTGCCTTTTCTTTGGCCACTGGCTTCATGATCAGATCTAAAAATCCCCAACTGCTCTGTTGACTTTGGGACTCTTTGTGGCACTTGCTACAGTTGTAATGGGCACTTACTTGTCTATGTGGAGAGAAGTTTCTCTCTCCTGCTGAACTGCAAGCTTTCTGAGGTCCAGGCAGCCTCTGTTTTGTTCTAATATTTTACCTATTGATCCCTGTAGTGGTGTCTGGTCCACAGACTTTTTAATGTAATACACAAATATATAGATGATCAGAAAACAAAGGTTGCATCTAGAGTTGCAAAATACCATTCGGTATTTTCTATTTTATTTTATTCCCTTCTATTTTTTTTCTAGTTAACATCCCCCCAAAATATCTTAAATCATGATGATAACATGCATCCCTGACTTGTTCCTGATTTCACTGGGGGCACTTCCAATGTCTATAATGAAGCATAATATTGGATGTTACCTTGAGATATATTTTTATCAAGTTTCAATGATTTGTTTTTTCTTTCCAAGGGATGGGTGCATAATGATATTGATGCATTTTTGGTAATTATGAAGTGATCCTATAGGGTTTTTCTTCTACATATTAATATTAGAACTAAATAATATATTTAAAAATACTAAATCGATTATTCCTGGAATGAACCATACCGGGTGGATACATTATTTTTTCAATGTACTTCTGAAGAATATTTTATTTCAATGCTCTCACGTTAATTTTTTCTATTTTGTCTGTAGGTTTCATCCTTCATTTTATGGTGCTTCCTGTCCTTGGTTTTTATATCAGTTAAGTTGGCTTCACGAGAAAAATAACTTACAGTATTTCCTTTTTTCTGTGATCTAGATGAGTTTCTCAAAATGAAACAATGCTTACTTTCTTAATAGCTTGAAACAAGTTACTCATTCAATTGCCAGTGATGATGGCATTTAGGAGAGCTTTTCAAATTCTCTCAGGGTACTGGTCTATTTAGGCGTCTCAGTAATAATTTAGCAATAGTTCTCTCCCAAGAACTAGAAAGCCCATCTGCTTCGTTCTGATTTTCAAATACATTACATAGCCCTGCATATGCTTTCATGTATGAACCCTGGGCATTCTTGTTAACTGCTCTGGTTCTGTGTGATTTCTATTCTTACGTCTAATGTCTAACTCCACACCCATCCCCTACAACCTCCTTCATAGGCAGGGTACTGCCCGCCCAGAGGGAGCCCTCCCTACGAGAGGACACAAACAAGTTCATAGCCGACAGCCCCTTCGCCCAACATGGACCCCAGGAAACACAAACCCTAGACTCTCAGCCCTTCCATCTAATTTACCTGCACACTCAAGCACATTGCCTACGAATAGAAACTGCACTGCACCTGAACTCTTCTTCATTCCTTTTATGTTACTTAGAATGCCATAATGCTGATTTTTATTTTATAGGACAACAGAGAGCTGTGTCCCCGAACTGTCATCTCTAGAGAACATATCGAGCTACCAGTGAATGGCCACATATTCTGGATGGAGAAGAGTGAGTAGAGAAAGTTGATGGCCCTTGGAGGTGAGACATTTGAAGGGGGTCTATTGCAGGAGAAAAAAGTCCCTTCCTCTTGGGGACAAAGACCAAGCATTTGAGTGTGGGACCCATGAGTTTCACAGCAAACGAGTCTAGTTTGGAGGCACCTAGAGAGGCCACTGGAGACGGATGTAGCCTGAGGTTTCAAAGAGCAGGGAGTGTGGCTGGCTAGTCAGGGAGGTTGCCGAGTGGCACAGAGGGACGTCTCAGCCTCATGAAACCTGAGTGCTATCACCCCACGGTTGCAGCAACAATAAAAGCTGCAGTTTTGACTTGTCACTAAGCGCCAGCCATCTGCTAAACTCTATGTTCACATTTCAGCCTCATGACAACTCTAGAAGAGAGTTATGATTATTCCCTAAGTATTGAAAACTTTAGGACTCTCATTCCGCTGTCTAGTTACCAGTTAAGGATCAGTCTCAAGACTGCCTAGTGTTTTCAGCAAGATGTTTTTGAGGTCCTCACAGGCAAGAAGCTTCCTAGGGCTTTGTTTCCGTAAGGGCTCATCCTTATCGGATGCGAGGGGCGGGGGGTGGGGGCGGCAGCATAAAGCCGAGACACTTGCCCAGTGCTAAATGCGGGCCTGCCTGACGCCTCTGCTCCCTGGCATTCTGTCAGGGTCATTTAGGTTGGGGCTGCAGGAGGAGTGACTTTTGTGGCAAAGGGCTGTGCCTGCTCTTAGCCCCACATGGGGCTGTCGAGGCAGGTTCAGAGCCTGGCAGGCTGTCAGAAGCGGAGGCAGAGGAGAAGCAGAGGCGGAGAGGGAACGGAGCCTGACACAGGGCCACCTCCTCATGGGCTGGTGGAAGGGCGAGTGCGGGGATTTCAGGGAAGAAGAGATGGACGCAGAGACCAGGAACAGTTCTCCAGGAAGAGGAGCTGGTGACAGTCATCTGCTGGGCTCCAGTTTCCACTGTCCCCTGATGGCAGGAAGCCACTACAGGCACAGAGCAGAGAGGCAGCCCCTTCTGGGACACCATTCATTCCTCATTTTCAATAAATGAGTGTGCTTAGGAAAGCAAAATGCCAGGAAGCTTCTGTTTCCAATGACTTCAAGAGTATACTGTTAGAGACCACGTGGAGCTTTGGGACAGATCCCTAACTGCTAACTAGATGGCTCAAGCTGGGTCCCAAAACGTGTGCTTGTTACTCAGTGAGACGTCACAATGCCAGATGCTGGGGTCCTATCCAAGTAATCACCTTATTGGCCAGTGAAAATGAAACGGAAACCAACAGATGCTGCGTCCACAGCTGTGCATCTGTCCATCAAATATTCAGAGGAATGTCAGGTGTTTCTGGGATCATCTACCTTTTCCAGAGCGGAAAGTTGAAACTCAGAGAGGTAGTAGATGAAAGCATTCAGGATCTTAACTAGAAAGGAATAGAGTTGTCCATCAAAATCTGTTCTTCCTGACCCAGGGTTCTTTTCAGTATCCTTGGTGACTTCATCTGCTCTACCTGGGATGGTAAAATTTCAAGAATCTTCTCCTTTGGACGAGATGGACATCCACCAAGCTCCCTTCATGACCCCTCTTTGCGGCCGTGTTCCCAATCATGCGTAGCCCTCTGCTGTGTCTTCTTAGTCCTGTAGCAGAAGGTGATGGGAGCAAAGTTAAGTCTCAAAACCACTCATGCTTCCACTGTCTCCTGCTACCCATCTTTTCCAAAGCCCTGTAAAGCAATCAGAGCCCCATACAGTGCTTCTGATTCATAAACTCTCCTGCAGACCAAAATCACATACAGCAAGGGCTTAGCGGTGATTACAGATGTGCTGACCTAATCAAAACTCTCACACTCCAACTGCTTCCCTTTCAAAGAAAGTGCATTACACTTCCAGGGAGTTCAATTTCCGCCATCTCTTTATCTAGTGTGAAGGGAGGGCGTCACGATGTCCAGCGAGATTAAGAAAAGGGAACGTTCTGTGTCATTTTCTTGGAGAGTGACCTGTGATCCTGCTTGACGTCGAAGTTTCTGGAATGTAATTTCTTGTGTATCAGAACTTCAGTGTAACTTTTCTCTTTTTTTCCACTGTGGGACAGCTTTGAGAAACCTTCTACCAAATCCAGTTTTTAACGATGTAGGCTCAGCTGAATGGCGAAGTAAAAGCCAGCTATGCAATCCCAAAATGTGCGTACTGCTCTTTTCTTCTACAAGAGGACATTTTGGTAATCAAGTTCCCCCGTTGGGTGAGGAAGGGAGGGAGGGAAGGGGCAGAGAGGGAGCCAAGGAGTGAGAGAGAAGAGTAGAGCGGACAAATGGCCAATCCCTCAATTCACAAAATGAGAGAGTGCTCTCCAGGCTATTGTTGGCAGTAGAGACCATTGTCCAGATAACTCTACTGGGCAAATGAATGAAGCTAAGAACATAACTGAGAAACGCTTCTAAGCTTAAAGTTTGCTTTTACTATTTTTACTGCTATTATCATCTGTCGTCTCCCTCTATGAATCCACTTCACTCCAAAACAGTGATTTTGCACTTTTCAAAAGCACTTTTGTCCCACTAAGAAGGGACAAAAATACGAGCCACTCAAAAATCTCCCTTCCCATAGTTTTCTGAAAATAAAAAAGACGTCCGTGAAGCACGGTGAAATGTCATGCCTAAAGACATTTTGGGAGATATACTGTGAAAACGCTCTTAATGATGAGATAAAGATGATGAAAAATGCTGTTGTTACACATACATGTCTGAGGAATAGTTAATGAAAACTGATAAAACACATTATGGATTAAAAAACACATTATGGATTAACCAAGTCACAACAATTAACTGGAAAATGACTTCAGCACACTATTTAATTTTTTTTTAAAAAGAGAGAGCTGCTTTTTTAAGTGCAAGCTCAAGACACGATTGATACGAACATGGACAAAGTGTCTGACACCTGTAGGTGTTTCCTTCCTGCGTTGACCAGGAAACTTGACTTTTCTCCAGTTGGTGAATTGATTGGACTTTCTAAAAGAATACTTAACCAAAGTCCTCAATAAACTCTATAAACATGTGAATTTTAGTTCGGGAAAGCTAAATTTTAATAAACCTTAATAACTCAGTGATTAAGTCCCCAATGGATGGCCCTTATCCTATGTAAGAAGAACATCAGTGGATTCAGGTTATTTGCTGACAACCAGGCAAGAAAGTTGAGTAGGCCACCACTTGGCAATGTTTTTTTCATTAAGAGAACTTGTGTAGACGACCATGAGATTGTAATTGTACTTTGTGAGACAATGTGAACTCAGAAGCAGATCTATCACATTGAAAATAAAACTTACGCATGACAAGTCTTCCCTGCATGGTGCATACTCATGCATTATTTCATGAAGTCACACTCTGGAAATTAGTATTTAATACAAATGCCATAGCCATCCAATTGCTCTGAAAGTTCAAGTTCTTCCTGGACACAGGAGCAAATAGCGGCAGGCACACTCTGGTTCCTTCGAGACTCTGCCTTGCTCTGCACTGGAATGCGGACCTTGGGCAACGCTTTTGCAGTGGTTTTAGGGGCTATCTCCTGTCTAAAGAAGCCAGGAAAATTTGATTTGCAAGGAGTACCATGTAGGAATCAGAAAACAAAACAAAGCTCATCCCGTGCCAGTTTTAGAGTGTTAGTGAAAGGCACAGGGCTGGGAAGTGTGGAGGAGAGAGAACCCTAAAACAGCTGCGGAACAGCGGCTTCAAGAAGTACCTGGAGAAATGAGGGTTGACTCTGAGGCTTCTTCCTACCTTCCTGTCCCCAGGGGTGCTGGATAGGAGAGAAAACAAAAGGAGAGGTGGGTTATTAGTCAGAAGAGTCTCAGTGAATACAAGCAGCATTGTCTTGTGTCTTTTCCTTACCCAACCACCTGAGAGAGAATTTTACTGTACATCGTTTCTGCCGAAGGTAAGGGAAGTGATGGAGTGTGCTCCACAAGTTTCCAGCCCAGCTGTGCTCTTAATGATCAAGTCCTAGAAGAATGTCCTGAACAGGAACAGAAGACAGTTCCCAGAACCCAGTGAGATGCAGAGAGGCTTTCTTTGTGGACAGAGGACGCGGGGAGCCGAGAGGGCAGAAGAACCCAAGCATCATTTTAGTAGAGAAATCAGAAGCCGGGGGAAAGAATTCGAACAGCTGCTGTTAAGTTTCACACATAAGTGTGAAGCATGGGGGAGAGGGAGCGAAGTTTGAAGGGTATTTTTGGAAGTTTGGGATGTGTGAATGACTGTGTCACCCCCTGATTCATCACTTGAGGAAGATCCAAAATAAATGGATAGGTTATTTTTCAAGGATGTTAGTTTTAGATTATGATTTCATTTCAGTGTGATATTGAGCTGAGACTGACCCCGAGGAGACCCGGCTTTCCATGGGTTATACGTGTATAGATGGATGATATGCCTACGAAGAGTCATTTCTGTGCACTGGAATGGCCACAGACGTCTAGACTTCATGTCTCCCCAAGTCAACCAGTCATTCCAGATGCCCTTATTTTGTTAAGGGTGGCACTCATTCCTTAGCAAAGAAACCGCATCAAAAGTGTCCTGATCTGGGTTTGCTGGCATATCAGCACTATTGTCAGCAGGGGAAGGAGAGTTTGCGATGCTTTAACGTTATGTATGATATTGGATTCTGAGTTCTGCTATGATCCACATGAATCCTTTTTAGCAAATACCGTCTGTCCTCTGAAATGCACGTCCCTCAGTTATAGCGTTCATGGAACAATGCTACTCTGTCCTGTACGTTCGTACACCCCATTGACACGTAGCAATTTTAACAAATTCAATTAGTGTAAGAGTGTTTGTCAATTATGCTGTAACAAATTAAATCTGATAAATAAGTGTGTCAAGTTCCTTGTCACCTTGCAAAAACTGCTCCCATTGGGCACATATCTGTCACTTTGCAGATGACGCCTAAGGTAACAGAAAGGAATCAACATAGGATTGTTCAGTTATTGCATCACAACCTGATGTTTATATCCATGGTGCAATTGCACTAAATTTATGATGACAAGGAGAAGTAACAATCCTGCTTTTATGCAACCATCTTTATTATATCATGGTTTATTTTTAAAATTTTATATCACTTTGGGAGAGCGAGGCAAGTGGATTGCCTGAGCCTGCAGGTTTGAGACTAACCCAGGCAACTTAGCGAGACCTCATCTCTACAATAAATAAAAAAATTAGCCAGGTGTGGTAGTGCGCACCTTTAGTTCCAGCTACTTGGAAGGCTGAGGTAGAAGGATCGCTGGAGCCCAGCAGGCTGATGCAAGGGTGGCCATGTGTGTGCCATTGCACTCCAGTCTGGGCAACTGAGTGAGATTCCAACTCAAAAAAAAAATTATATCCTGTTAACTACCTTCTGTCTTTTTTGCTTCCCTGTATTCATCAAGGTTCATGTTTGTTCTTCTTTCAGGAACTTCCAAGAAATGTAGTATTTCATCTCCCTTTTCTTGGATATGTTTCTACATTTTCGATCTCACTAGCAGTCACAAGTTGTGAACTTGCGAGATTATGTCCTCTTATATTCTTATCACGATCATATATATTCTATTCTTGAAAGAATAAGAATCAATATTTTCTTGCCAAATATTATTTTACATGTCAGAAGTTCTTGAAGTGACATATCATGTGACACAAAGAGCAATGGCCAAGAATCCAAAACACCCTTGTTTTATTCCTGACCTTGACCATGAAAACTCGTGTGAGCTTCTGTGAGGTACCGTTTCATCATCTGTTGAATGAGAATAATTATATTTTATTTCGCCCTCTTACAGATGTGTTGTTAGAGATTTCTGTGGCAGTGCAAAGTGTTAATCAGTCAGTAATTGCTCCATAGTACATAGTGCTGGGTTACTGATGAAACCAATCCCAATTTCAGAGTAGTGAGGAAACAGAAGTGATGCAGAAACTAAGAAGGGTCATGAATGCCAACTTATATTTGGCCAATTAGTCACACGCACACTTCTCAAACATTAAAAAAAAACCAATAAAGAGATTTTCTATGCAAAACTCAATACATAAAAAAAGAAAAAGGAAAGAAGAGTTAAAATAGGTTAATGGATATATGTGGTAGTAGAATCTTTTCTATCTAAGGATAAATAGTAACTTTTTTCATCAGAGAAGCCATCATGATTGCAAGAAAAGTGATATAATTCTTTTTAAACAAATATAAAATCACAAAAACCAGTCTGGTCTTCGTATCATTATGCAAAAGGTCAAAGCCATTCTTTTCACATTTAGAGGCTAGTTTGATTTCCAAAGCACATTCTCCTGCACGGCATGTTCTTCTTATTTTTCACCTACAAATTTATTCATCAAGTTTATTAATTCTTACAGAATACTGATGTAAAATAATTTGTATAAAAGAAGTTATAGAATTGTCAGGAATAGACATTTATTTTGAGACATGAATACAGTAATTTGATAATGGCGTGCTATGGAGAGAGAGAATGAGAGAGGCAGAGAGATACAGAAAGGCAGAGAGAGACACAGAGAGACAGAAGGAGAGACACGAGAGACAGGCTGAGCCTTAAACCAGAAATCAGAACAAAGGCTGAAGATCCAAAGCTGCATTGTGTTATGTACCGGGAGGCAGCTGAGTAATTCACAGGGCCTGGTTTCTGCTGTCTGAAATTAGCATAACTGGCAGCTGACACATCACATATTTCAAAGTCACTGCATGCACGAGGTTCTGAACTTCAGCAAAGGTATGGCTTTTAGCAAATCTCTTGCACATGATCAATGATTGTTTAAAAATTACAAGCTGGAGATAATCACCCTGTATGATCTATTAGAGTTGGGGCCTTTTTCCTAAATGCTCTTAGAAATAGGAAGGGCATTATATTAATTCTCCTTGGTATTTCATTAGTTTCTTGTCACTTGTTTCATTAGTTTTATGCTATTTCACGTTGGTGTCAATGACACAAAGCTAATTTTTTGACACACACTTTTTTACGGGGTCCTCATGAATTGTGCTCATTATGGAAAATGGGCTGAATTTTTTATTGGTTTATCCTGAATGAATGATTATATTGAAATAATTCACTTTGTAATTGTTGCCAAGAAGGTACTTCCACAAAAGTGTGCACATTTCTAAAGAAACAGTTTGGGGGGGGGAATAAAATTTTACGGTATTTAATAGACAATGAATGTGAATAACATAGCTACCATATTCACCGAAATGCCTTCTAAGCTACAGCCTCATAAAATAAAGGTAATTTTTATAGTCTAATATAATCCAAGAAAATTTGTATTTGTTAAGCTGCTAATATCAACAACATTTTACAAGGACAACGGGGAGAAAATTCACAAAATACTTAACATGAGAAATGTGTCTATAGAACATATGAACAAAATAAGGCATCAATATGTTTACAAGGATATAAGCAGTGTGTTAGAACCTTGAAACAGTAAGTATACTGTAAAAAATAAGCATACCCTTTAACATTTGCATGTGTTTTTAGAAAATAAAAAATTCACTGATCACATGATTTGCAAATGATATCATATAGAGAAGATGCTATCTATTTATTTATTATTAGCATTATTATGGTTAACTAATCATAATTATACATGCATGGAATGTCTTGTGATTTTTTTGATATGTGCATACAATATGAAATTATTAGATCCAGCTAATTCACATAGCCATCACCTTTCTTATCTGCTGTTTTATTTTTTTAATGATGAGACATTTGAAATGTACTTTCTTAGATATTTTGAAATGCGTAATACAATATCATTGACTCTAGTCACCACGCTCTGCAGCAGATCTCAAAACCGATTGCTCCTGTCTGAAACTCTGTACCCTTTGATCAGCAGTCACCCTCCCTCCCTGCCTAACCTTCGAGCCCTGGTGACCATCATTCTGCTGTCTACTTTCACTGGCTCAACTCTTTCAGAGTCTACACATAAGTGAGATCACTTGGTGTTTGTCTTTCTGTACCTGGTTTTTTTCATTTAGTGCAATGTGCTCTAGATTCATTCTTGTTGTCCCAAATAACAACCCCCCACCATTGATTTTAAAGGCTGAAGAACATTCCATTGTGTATATATACCATCTTTCCTTTATCCATTCAGCTGCGATGGACACTTCCGTTGATTCTGTATCTTGGCTCTTGTGACTAACGCTGCAGTAAACATGTGAGTGCAAATATTCTTTTGGCATATTGATTTCAGTTCCATTGAATACATGCCTAGAAGTTCAATTACTTAATCATAGAGTAGTTCCATTATTATTTTTTTTTTTTTGAGGAACCTCCATACCATTTTTCATAGTAGCTGGACTAATTTATATCCCCAGCAAAAGTTTACAAGTTTTATTTTCTTTATTTCCAATATTTCTATTTGTTGTTTTAAAAAAATTCCTTCTGTTTTAATTGTCATACTTCTCATTTTGTTCATAAATGATTTTCCAAATTTTTATTTAATTTTCTATTCATATTTTCTTTGGATTCCCTTGACTTCTTTAAGAGAATTATTCTAAATCCTTTGTTTGTCTTTTCATAGATCTCTGTTTCTTTCTGGGCCTGTCATTAGAGTTTTGTTGGTTTCTTTTGATGGTGTCACTTTTCAAAATCCTGTGTCCTTACATTGATGCCTTCACATTTAAAAAGATGGCCACCTCTTTGGGTCTGCAGGTGTTCTTTGATGGTGATGGACCTTTATGATGTAATCTAGCTTGGGATTCTGTAATGGGCCATCCAGTAGCAACCAGAAAACCTTGGTGTTAGGTTTTCTAGTTGAGGTGGGTCACTTCCTGTGCTCTGATATTGAACGGTTCTGTGCTCCTCCGTGGCCTGGTGAGACCAGTGACTGGACTCTGTAATTCCATGGAGCTGCTGGCTGGGTTCTGTGATCATCTCTGATCAGGCAGGTTTGAGGGTTATTTTCCCAGCTGGGTATCATGATGTTTGGAATCTACAGTTGGGCTGGGCTGTGTGCCCGGCTCTAAGGCTGGGTGAGGTCTCTGGCGCTGCTGCTTGGACACAAAGGATGGGGTGGATCAGGGGAGGGTATAGGCTGTGCCTCACAGACATGTATGGGCTTGGGCTTGCCTCCTGACTATGGCAAGCTTAGCAGAGCATGGAGGATTGCTGTGGTCACTGCTCAGCAGCTATGTTTGGGTGGGACCATATGCTCCCTCTGCAAGTAATCGAGCTACAATTGCCTGTGTGGGGAAGCTGGCTAGGAACTGGAGCCTGTTAGACCTGAGGGCCATGCATCCAGCAGCACAAGGATGTTGGTTAGTCTCTGATGGGGCATGGTGAATTCTACCCCCATTCTTTGTTTCTATCTGATCCCAGATGGTCTAACCCTGCCAGCACTCCCAATGTTTCCTATGGGGCAAGACAGAAGTGAGTCTTTAGCGAAAGATCCCCAGAATCATGGGGGAGTTGAATGTTCTTCTCTAACTCACTTTCTCCACTGCAAAAATTGTGGGTCCAGGGTAATCCTCTGTGTGCAGTGCTATGCTGGCTTGTGGGAGAGGTGGCATGGCCAGAAAGAACCATTTCTTTTTCCGTCTGAATGCAATGTTTCTCAGTTCTGCAGTTCAATGGGGTGTCTTAGCCTCACTCCTGAGTTCTGGATATATACGAAGCTATTCTTGTCTGGATTGTTGCTAGTTGGATTTCTGTTGCAAGGTGGGGCTTGAGAGAAGAACACTCCTATTCTACCATATTGCTGATGTCACCTTCAGAGAAGTTGCTGTTTAAGAAGAATGCTTTTCCATTTCTAATGCAAGTCTACAAGTGTGTTGATAATTTTCTTATTTTCTCTGGTATTATAACTACATGTTAATATAAAAATGAGGTTTAAAACATTACATTTGGAAAGATTTTATGATGGCAGCTCATAGCATTCTATAGTTTGTTTTTTGTGTATGTATGAATACATGTGTATATGGAAAAGGCAACATAAGGGTATTTTCTGAATGTTGCTGAAAGGTGGGCTACCTAAAGTATGTTTCAAACTACTTATTTTCTATAACATACTACTAAAAGATAAATTCTAACTTTGAAGGTCATTTTTGTCATGTGGAAGCCCTATGATTTTTGAGTATGTTGGCTTGGAAATAGACATCTGGAGAATTAAAGTGTTAGGTTCTGAATTCATTTTCTATGAGCCAAAATTAAAAAGTTATAGTGTCAGTGAGCACAGCTAGCATCCAAATTACAGTAATAATGACACTACCAATGATACTTAAATTGTGCTTACGTTTTTCTAAATTCCTTTTTGATGTTTTTAACTGGGAAATTTGCATAAATGATCTTACCTTTATTTTCTAAAACAAAATAAGGAAAACAAAAACAAAGATGAAAAACTCTAAGTCATACTGTTAGATGATCTTTTTTTTGAAACTGACCATGTGAGCATCTTATATATTTTTTTTCTAAAAAATAATAAACACCATCATGCCAGTTTATGTAAACTCTGTTTCTTTACAGATGTGCTAGCAAAGGTTGCTCAGCAAAAGACATCCTTTTTACACTGGAGAATGCAAGTTATACAATGATATCTGTGTGCCTAAATTTTGAACTGAGTGGGTAGTTTAATATAGAATAGACAAGACTGATGGAGAAGTGAAAGGTATTTTTAGTATAGAGCTACATCAAAATGGTGATATGTGCATTAAATTGGGTATAGCTTAAATCTTTTGAATTTGCAGAAGGTATCATTGGGGAAGTATGTAAATAGTGGAACATTAATAAGGAGTTACAAAGTTGATATTTCCATTTATGAGGTGTTCTTTTAAAGAATCTAATTTTTATCACTTAATGTCTTGCAGAGCTTGCCAAAACTTCTCGTTTATAAAAGGGGCTCAAACACAAACATTTTCACACTACTGATGCTAAGAACTTAACATTTGGAAGCAGAGGAAGGTGATTCTTTTCTGTCATTAGCAAGCAGCGTGACTGCTGTGAGCTTGGGAAGTTTCCTAAGAAAATGTTCTCAATTTTACCATATTGATGAAAACTGGTATTATTTTGAGAATTAAATAAGAAGACATAGTATATAAACAATTAGCTTTGAGTACAGTGACTGTCACATAAGTTCACAATATATTCAAAATTACCGTTATCCACATGGTTAAGAGTGATTTTTATGTAATGTTAGCAAAATGGCTGAGGAAGGACATTTGAAAATCTCTTCCTTTATACAAGCAAAAAGAACAATGGTAAAAATTGCCAAAATGAGCTCTTTTAGGACTCTGAGTATTAAGCAAAGTCTTACAACGATCCAAAGACAGTGTATTAAAAAATTCTTATGGAAAATGTCATTTTAATTTGTTGGAGTCTCAGCTCTACCGTAGCCTTTAAAAACAACAGCCTACAAAACCAGCAGCATAGAGGCAGGGTAGTTTGAATAGCTCTCCACAGAGAATTGTCCTTTCAGAATTGAGACTTGTCTGAGTGTTCACTGGAAACCCCTCTCACAGGGCTTGTTCCTAGGTGACCTGATTTGGAGCTTACTTACTAAGTTAGAACAGCCTTCAAAACAGTTAGTGGCACCTGTTTAATATCCTAGATGACCGAAGTTTCAATAAAAGTTAGGTCAAATAAGAAGCTGACCAAAAAACTTAAAAGACAAAAGCTCCATACAGAGATGTTCAAAGAGGGTTTTGAAAAATTCCAACTTATTTCTGGGAACCTATAAGGTCATATGCACATGCAGGGCTGAACAAGAAAGATCTGCAAAGACCTAAGCTCTCACTTTGGGCTGACCTTACGTTCATGCGTGAATGGGAAGTGAAAGCTAAGGCAGAGTTAAAAACTGCTTTCCTAAACATTAGACACATTCTGCAATAAACAAGAAAGCCCCTTGTCAAGCCTGGGAGACTTAATGATGCAAAGCACTAAGGCAACCAACCAGAGATTTCAGTGGCCCCCAGCAACAAAGAATACAGACTTGACAGCCTCCATTCTGGAATGTCACTGAACACAAAGAGTAGAAGCCGCAACAACCAGTAACAATTAACAACAAACCTGGTGGGGGGGGGGGGGTAAGGGGAGAGAAAATTTTATTTTCAGCCTTACCACATTAATTTACATAAATTTTCAGTTAAAAAAATGAAATTGGCAAGAAAACAAAAAAGTATGGCTCAAGAACAGAAACAAAACAAAAACGGTCAATGAAAAATGTACCTGGGAAAGCAGAGATGTTGGACTTACCAGACAAAAAAAAAAAAAACCTCAAGGAAACTATGTCTAAACAAGTTAAGGGAAGCATGAGAACATTGTGTTACCAACCAGAGCATATCAATAAAGAGATAAGTATTATTAAAAAAAAAAAAGAACTAAATAGAAATTCAAGAGTTGAAAAGTATAAGTGAAGAGAAAAAAGAATAGTAGCTAAGGGTAAGAAATGAATAAACAGCTTATGTAACAAGGCAAATATAATATTACACTAATACCTCCAAAGAGACTCAGGGAAAGAGATGATATTCTCTTCCAGCTCAGTTATGCCAGATGCTTGAAAGAGTGAAGCCATATTGCTGATACTACTTCTGCTTTTAAAACCTAACAAGATTCAATAAGGGTACCTGATCTCAAACGAGGCAAATTGGGGACCAACAGGAGGCCCAAACTTTACCTGTATGATGTCCTCTTGTAGACCTAATCTTGACTTACACCCCATATATTTAATATAAGGTATATATGTAAAAAAAACCCTAACAGGATTGAACAGAAGCCTAAAAACCTGAGTAGCTTCACCCTGGGAGACATTTTCATGCAATATGATGATGGACTGGAAAATTTATTAATGACCCAATGAAATTCGAGCCATGGACCAATGTCTTTTGAATGTATATTCTTTTATTATAAGCGGTAAATGGCCAGAGATCAGGGAGTGAACTGGGATTTGTGATAAAAATATATTTGATCTCTGTCACTGGTTCCCAGCACACAGCTTATCTTTCAGCCTCATCTTCAGCCTCTGGAGAGAAGACAGCAGCTGAAGGTTGACTTTTTACCAATGGCCAATGATTGAATCACTCATTGATTATTAATTATTAATGAAGCCTCCATAAAAATCCAGAAATATATGATCCAAGAAAACTTCCAGATAGCTGAGCGTGTGGAGGTTCCCGAAGGAAAGTGCACCCCGTGGAGGACTTGGCAGCTCTGTGCCCCTTCCCCCAGACATTGGCCTATGAATCTCTTCCATCTAGCTGCTCATCTGTATCCTTTATTCTATTCTTTATTAATAGACCAACAAACGTAAATAAGTGATTCTCTGAGGTCATAATCCATTCTAGCAAATTAATTAAATCAAGTAAATGGCTTATGGGATCCCTGATTTATAGCCAGTCAGTCAACAGCATAGGTCACAACCAGGGGCTTATAACTGGCATCTGAAGTCAGAAGCAGTCTTGTAAGACTGGACCCTTAACCTGTGGAATCTGACACTATCAAGACATTTGATAATTTTGTTTTTTGAGTTGGAGTCTCACTCTGTCACCTAGACTGGAGTGCAGTGGCCACTTCCGGCCACTGCAGCCTCAACCTGCAGGGCTCCGGTGATCCTTCCACCTCAGCCTTCCAAGTAGCCGAAATTACAGGCATGCGCTACCACGCCCGGCTGATTTTTTGATTTATTGTAAAAGATGACGTCTCGCTGCCCAGGCGGGTCTCGAACCCGTGGGCTTAGGCAATCCATTCACCTCAGCCTCCCAAAGGCGCGGGATTACAGGCTGAGCCACCAAGCCCGGCGACATCTAATAATTAAACTGAATTATTGAGTATCCAGTTGATGTCCACTTGAGAACTGATTGTGGATAAGGAAAAAATTCCTTACATATTTTGGCGGCCAGAGGTGAAGTGTTGTGTTGAGTGGTGCATATGGGGAAAAAATAGTTTTTTCTTCACAAGCACAGTAACTAAAAAGAAAAAAAAATTACTATAGCAGCTCAGTAGAAGATTTGAGCTGGCAGAAGAAAGAACCAGCAAACTTGAGGTCATCTGATGTGAGAAACAGAAAGAAACAAAAATAATCTGTTTTTTGAGTTGGAGTCTCACTCTGTTGCCCAGGGGGGAGTGCAGTGGTATGCTCATGGCCACTGCAGCCTCGACCTGCTGGGTTTAGGCAATCCTGCCACCTCAGACTTCCAAGTAGCTGAAATACAGACGCATGCCACCACGCCTGGCTAATTTTTGTGATTTTATTTAGAGATGAGGTCTCACTGAGTTGCCTGGGCTGGTCTCGAACCCCCGGGCTCAGGCAATCCTCTCACCTTGGGGTCCCAAAGTGCTGGGATTACAGGATAGGCCACAGTGTCTGGCCAACAAAAATAACTTTAAAAAAATAAACAGAAACTCAGGACAGAAGCCACTGTCAAACCTACCAACGCATGCATGGTGGGAGTACCAAAAGGGAAGGAGAGAGTAAAAGACAAGAAAGAACATTTGAAGAAATAATGGCCACAAACTCTCCAAATTTGATAAGAGACAGTAATGCTCACATTTAAAAAGCTCAATGAACACAAAGATTAAGCTTTTCTTCTTTTAGAATAAATTCAAAGAGTGGTTCATCTATATACATCATAATCAGATTTTCTAAATACAACAACAAAGATGGAATCTTGGAAGTAAGAGAGATGAGACAAAGAACCTTCAATAAGATCAATAGATTCTTTCTCTTCAGAAGCCATGAATATCAGAAGGCAGTGAAATGTTATATTCAAAGTGTTGACATAAAACAACTGTCAACCAAGAATTCTATGTCCATAGAACTATCTTGTATACATAAAAACTAAAACTTAAAGGTTCATTGTTCACATATAAACTAAAACTTTAAAGTTTCATTGTTAGCAGACATTTCTTACAGGAATACTGAATGAAATCCTTCAAGTTGGAAAAGTCTTTCAGGTTAGTTGGTGACTTGAATTCATTCAAAGATGTAAAGAAATAAAGAGCCTCAGTTAAGGTAACTATGCAGGTAAATATGAAAGACTATACTAATGATTCTTTCTTTGTAAATATTAAGTAAAATATATATGTAGCTGTGTGTGGAGAGGGAGAGAGAGGTGAACTTTTAAAAAGAATGGCTCACACAATTATGAGGGCTTACAAGCCTAAAATTTGACTTGAAGAAATGACTAACCAGGCAGATTGTCAGTCTAGAACCTCAGGGAGGAGTTGATGCTACAGGCATGGGCAGAATTTCTTGTTCTGTAAGAAACATTAGGCTTTGTTCTAAAACCTTCAACTGATTGGACAACTCACCAGTGAAGATGTACAGAGAGCAAACAGTCATGTGAAAAAATACTCAGTATCACATTTCACTAGGGATTTGCAAGTTAAAACAATGAGATACCACCACACACCAATGAGAATGCCAGAAATGCAAAAATAGGCACAACACCAAAGTGGGTGAGAATGTTGAGTAACATTCCTTGCTCATTGGAATGCAAAATGGTACAATTACTTTGGAAGCCAGTTTGCCAGTTTTTTACAAAATGAAGCATACTCACTATAAATCCAGCAATCACGCTCCCTAGTGTGAATTGAAACAAGAAAAAAAAGCAGATGAGTTGAAAATTTATTCCCACTATAAAACCTGCACACAAATGTTTATAGCAGCTTTATTCAAAGTTGCCAAAACTTGGTAGCAACCAAGATGTCATAAAATAAGTGAATAGACAAACAAGATGTGGTACATTCACACAATGGAGTATTACTCAGCAATACACAGAAATAAGCTATCAAGTTGTGACACTTTATTAAATAACCCTAAATTCATAGTAAGCAAAAGAACCTCACTTAAAATTCTACTTACTTTGTGATTCCACTTGTATGTCATTCTGAAAAAGATAAACCTAAATAAATAGTAAAAGTGATCAGTGGTTGCCAGGGAATCAGAAGGAGGGAACAAGGGATAAGAAAGTGGAGCACAAAAGATATACAGGGCAGTGAAACTGCTCTGTGTTATACTAAAATGGTAACACATGTCATTATACGTTTGTCAAATCCCATAAATAGTGGGAGGATTGCTTGAGCCCAGTTCGAGACCAGTCTAGGTAACACAGTGAGAACTTCATCTCTTCAAAAAATCAAAAACATGAGCTAGGCATGGTAGTATGCACCTGTAGTTCTAGGTGCGATGGAGAATGAAGCTGGGAGATCACTGGAGCCCAGGAGTTTGAGGTTGCTTTGAGCTGTAATTGTGCCACTGCACTCCAGTCTGGGCAACTGGATGAGACCCTGTTTTACACACACACACAAAAGACAAGCCCACAAACAAACAAACACAAACAAGGAAAGTAACACAAAGAGTGAATTTTAATGCAAGAAATGAACTTTAGTTGCTGATATGGCTCATTGTTCATAGCATATGGACCACACCAATGCAAGATGATAATTGTAAAGAAAACCAGGAAGGGGGAGGAAGTAAAAGCTCAGGTGAAAACTCTCTGTACTTTTTATTTTTCTGTAAATCTAAAATTACTTAAAAAATATATTAATTTCCCAAAAGAAGTAGATTAAACCTGACAAACTATGCTTTCTAATTTCAAGCTTACTCTGAAGCTACAGTCATAAAAAAGTGTGATGTCTGCATAAAAAAAAAAAATGTATGTGGATCAATGGAGTAGATTTGAGAGACTGGAAATAAACCCCACGTATTTTTGGTCAATTAATTTTTGATAAGGGTGGTTAGATAATCCAATAGAGAAAGTATTTTCAGCATATGTTGAGACACCTGTGTAGAAAGAAAGAAATTGGACAAATACCTAACACCATATATAAAAATCAATTAAAAAGGATCAAATTAATCAATGTAAGAGCTAAACTATAAAAAAAAACTTTAGAAGAAAACATTGGTATGAGTATTTAGATAATGGTTCTTACATATGTCATCAAAAGCAAAAAAAATTGATAAATTGAGCTTGATCAAAATTTTTCTTCAATTTTTTTTAAAGATCATCAAGAATAAGAAGGTAACTCACAGAATGGGAGAAAGTATTTACATATCACATATCTCATTGGAGACTAGTATCCAGATTATATAAAGAGTTTTAACAACTCAATAATAAAAAGATTTTTAAAAATTTAAAAACGGACACAAATTTTGAGGGAATTGCTTTCAAAGAATATATACACAAACAGCCAATAAGCACATGCAAACATGGTCAACGTGGTTAGTCATTAGGAAAATGCAAGTCAAAATCACAAGATACCACTTCATATACACTAACATGCTTGTAGTAAAAAGGGTAAAAAATAACAAGAGTGGTGTGGAGGTAGAGAAATTGGAACTCATACTTTGCTGGTGGAAATGTAAAATGGTGCAGCTACTTTGGAAAACATTTTGAGTTGAATAACTGCCTTCCATTATTGACTCAGCAACTTCATTTCTGGGAACATAGAGAATTAAAAAATAGGTCCCCTCAAAAACTTGTCCATGAATGCTCAGAACAGCGATATTTATAATAGTCAAGGATGGAAGACAATGATGATATTCATCAATGAATAAATGGAAAAACAGACTGCAACGCTTCTAGATGATGGAGTATCATTCTGTCTTAGAAAGGAATGAAGCAATGACACATACGACAACACGGGGAGCCTTGAGACCATTATACTGAGTGAAAGAAGCTAGATGGATATAGCTACATATTGCATGATGTCATTTACAGAAAATATCCAGAATAGTCAAATCCATTAAAACTGAAAATAGATTAGTGATTTTTAGAGCTTTTGAGGGAGAAAACAGAGAGTGACAAACTGTTAATAGGCCCAAAGTTTCTTTTTTGGGATGATGAAAATGTTCTGGAATTAGAAAGTAGTGATGATTCTGCAACTCCGTTAGCATACTGAAATCCGCTGAATTTATGGTTGAAAAAGAGCGTCTCATAGTATATGAGTTATATCTCAGATAAATAAATAAGTAACAATAACTAAAAATGGTTGATAAAAATAACTGGTGCTAGGATTCCATTAATATCTTGGTCTTGTACTTTTTTTTTTTTTTTAACCAGATCACATTAAAACAAAGGAGAGATTGAATTATAATGTGGATTTCTTTTACATTCCTACTTTTGTCTGACTCAGTACTTCTGGATTGGAAACTGGCAGGCCCAGGACACGGACAGAGAAAGTCAAACTAAAGTTGAGGTGGATACTTTCCAATGAAATAAGATCTTAATCTTTTAATGTCTGAAAAATGCCACAGCAGTCTGTTTCTCTCCATTTTCTCTTTCTAGATTCCACACTGTTCTGATAAATAGCTAGAAAGCTCACATACGATACTTTCTGCATTTGAAAGAAATGGCCAAACATCCTGCTGCAGCATCGTCTTCATATAAAGGGTAAAAAAAAGAAGAATTTGTGATAATGATGTTATGAGCTTTAAACTAAACATTAAAGCTATTGGGATTTGAAATTTGTGCTAGGCAGAGCACAACTTGTTTCTTCAAAGAAAAACATCTTTAAAAGGTTTACAAATGTTTTGGAACAACAAATTGCTCTTCTAAAAAGTAGCTTTGTATGATTTTGTTGTAAATACATTTAATTTTTTAAAAATTGTCTTCTGACCACATAGGAATTTAAAAACTCAAAAGCAGGGGGCCAAAGACAGTGGAAAACTATAACAACATAAACACATATGTTTTTTAAAAACACATTTAAAAAATGTATGTTTTAAAAAATATAATTTTTATAAAAAGATAAAGTATGTTTTGTTGGTCAATATAATACAATTTATTTAAAATATAAAAACCAAAAGGAAGACATTTTATAAATTGAGAGTGGCAATGACAGTTTCAACTTTGAATATTCACTATAATTTAGAACAGAGAAAGCAAGTGAATAATGGCCAAAGTATTATGCAAGAGATAGATGTATGACACATCATTTTACTTGTCCTAAATTTTTCTAATAATTTATTTTCAAAAAAATAATTTTTTTCCTGAGCACACTTGGAAAGATTAGTATGAAATGCAAAATTTCATAAACCATACAATGAACTTTATAATATTAGACTGTATAAAAAAGACAAGGTTAAGTAGACAGGTCATATTTATCATTCAGTTATATTCTACTTAATTAGATCTTTTTAATAAGTCTGAAGAAAGAAAAAAGTGCCTTTGTTTATTTAATCTGTCAATACTTTCTTCTGATTCTATAGCATGGGAAACATATCTCTTTATGCCTTGTGAAATACCAGACACATTTCATGATATCTGTACCTGTTGAATGGATTATATAGAAAGTAATACAAAATCCTGCCATAATAAGAGTGTTTCCATTAGACTGTAATGTTTAAAGTCAAGAGTATGCATTGTTTTTATTTTTAGTCAAATGTGCTAAATGGAAAACAGTATGTTCAAACATTAAAAATGATGAGGGTCAAGCCGGGCTCGGTGGCTCAGCCTGTAATCCCGCACCTTTGGGAGGCTGAGGTGAGTGGATTGCCTGAGCCCGCGGGTTCGAGACCCGCCTGGGCAGC
This sequence comes from Carlito syrichta, assembly GCF_000164805.1. NCBI lineage: Eukaryota > Metazoa > Chordata > Mammalia > Primates > Tarsiidae > Carlito > Carlito syrichta. Next base: position 460,232 of record NW_007206742.1, on the reverse strand, counting down.
GAGACCTCATCTCTACAATAAATCAAAAAATCAGCCAGGCGTGGTAGCGCGTGCCTGTAGTTCCAGCTACTTGGAAGGCTGAGGCGGAAGGATCGCCGGAGCCCAGCAGGTCGAGGCTGCGGTGGCCGGAGCGGCCACTGCACTCCAGTCTGGGTGACAGAGTGAGACTCCAACTCAAAAAAAAAAAAAATGATGAGGGTCACACAAACACAAGGTATGTAGCCAGAAAAGGTATGTAGCAAGAATCTGAGTAGCTTCTCAAATACATAATTCATAAATGCAAGCTCTATTTTGACAACTAGTAAAATTTAAAATAATTAGCAATTAAATATATTTTGTTAGATATTGATAATATATTTATCCTTGAGTCTGTAATACATTTGACTCATATGGGACAGCCTCGTCTCAGTGAGTGGTGGAACTCACATGGATGACTTCATTTTGCTTTTTCCCAGTATTCCCAAGCTGTTTCTTATTCTGAATCAAAGAGTGTGCAACAGAATTATATGTACCAGAATAAAAGTATCCAGGAACTTTCTTCTGATTTCAGAGGAGGGTGTAATACTTTCTTATAATTATTTTGCTTAATTTTTAATCCCTACCAAATTCATAAGGAAAGAATGTGCTGTTTAGGCAGAATGCATACAATTAATCTTAACATGTCCCCTGTAACCTCCACCACCAATGACTGAGTTCTAGAAGATGCTGTGATGATTCTGGAGATCTGGTATCCTGGGAAATTAACTATAATTGTTAAGAAAAAAATGAAGTATGTCTTTTAATACTACATGGAGTTATATTTTTATAAGGAAAGGGAATGTTGTAACTTTCAAATTGCATTGCCATAATGACTGTATAAATAAATTTTTTTGCTTAGTGATCATAGTGAGTTCTCAGGAAAATAAATCACGAGTTCTTAGGAAAAGAAAAATCTGTGTGTATGTGTGTTTAATTCCTTTAAGAATAAATTAAGTAGGCAAAAATAATTTAAAACCAGATTGAAATAAAGGGTGATTTGGGAATTGGACAGCTTATGACCTTAATATGTTAATGTTAATTAACCAAAAAAGTCTTATTTACTTTCAGTAAGTGGTTTGTGCTTATTCTTTACAAATTTTATCATGCAGCTAACAGAGTCATTAATCATGCAATTTTAAGTGAGCATAAAGTCAGTACCTTTGAGAACAAAAAAAGAAGAGAAAATACCTCAAACTCAAGTGGGAACAATGACTTTTACAAGAAAATCACTAGAAAGAAAGCTGTTACACATGGCACGTTGAAATTCACAATATGAAGCAATTAAGAGAGCTAAATTAAATCAACTTTGTTAGACTGCCAGAGTGAAGGAGTTCTTTGACAAGTCTTGCTATTATTAAACTAAGCAATGTGTTTTGTGTGCTTCTAGCTTAGCTCTCCGAATGCTGGTGACTTGAAAGATGGCAAGGAGAGTTATTTAAGGAATATTTGGAATTCATTTAAATTTTTAAATATAATCAGGTGACAACTCAAATATCCTAACCGCTTGATTGTTAGAGATGAAAGCAATTCAGACTTCTCTTTGTGTATTTTACAGTTTTTGTTTTGTTGTATTTTCTTTGTTTTATGCAACCATCCTCTATTAAGAAGATATCATATAAATCCAGTACCTGTTTTCATCAATTAGAAAAATTGTAACCTCAAACCTAAATTGATGTTTTATCCTTCCTAGTACACTTGCTGTAGACATCAGTTCAATAATGAGGAAGAATTGTAAGTTTGGACATTATGTTAAATGGAGAATTTCAAGAGTATTTTGTCTTTTTTTTTTGGCATTTATTTGATCGAAGGGGAAGAATACCTTAAAATACTAATTCTTAATTTTGTATGAATAAGCCAAGTCGCATTATCCTATTAATTCTAATTGACTGATTAAGAAGAGGTCTTTTTGGTTTTGACTAAAAGGAACATTTGAACTCTAATTGAAGACAAATTAAATACTCCAGTCATTTACCACCTGAAATTTCAAGCTGTAGAAGAAACAAACTTTGTTAGGCTTTCTTTTTATGTCAAACTAATTCTGAAGAGTTGTGTTCTTTTTTTTCCGCTAGGAGACAAATATGTTTAGTGCATAACAGGCAAAAGCAAGCATAGTACAGCATCTTCAATGTTCAATGTTCTGTTAGCCACCTAAAAGAAAAGAAAATGGAGAAACAGGTGAAATTAATTATAATGATCAAGTTTATTTAACCCAATCTGCCTAAGGGTATTTCAGCAAGTAGGCAAACAATTAAGGTCATTTACCTTTTAGATATTTTTGCACGAAGTCTCCAAAATCCCATGTGTGTTTTAAACTTACAGCCTGCCTCAAGTTGGACCAGTCACCTTTCTAGTGCTCAGCCATCCCTTGTGACCAGTGGCTATCTTGTTTGCGGTTCCTGTTACCCAGGATTGTGACTAGGAATATTGTGACATCGGCAGTGTATCATTTGTACCAATACTGCCTCAGAAATTACCTAAACGGACCTTTGTTACTCCATTTGTCCAAAATGGGAACATGATTTCAATTTTCAACTGCAAATGGTTGACGATGACTCAGAGCAATAGTGATGATATAACTTTGACAGGTCTCCAGGCCTTGCCTATGATTATAACAGTTCTCAGGATGACCTAATGGTCATTGGTTACTTGTTGCTAACTATCCTAAGATTGAAATGGAAATTTGTCTTGCGAGGCTGTAGGGTTTAACAATACTAAGGATAAAGCCAATAAATGTCTAGAAAAGTGTCAGGCATCGTTGCTTATCCCAAACTCATTTTCTTCTTTGCTAACATCCTGTTGATTTTGCTTAAGAATCTACCTTTCATGCAGGCGACCTTATTGCCCTTTCTGGGGGTAAAACCTGCATGAGGTTGGGCTCCCCAGGAGACAGAACCTGAGTCCGAGAGTTGTCACTGCAGACACTTGTTGGGAAACCCTCTCAGGACAATCCCCCTGGGGAGAAAGGAAAGCAGAAGTAAATGAAACAGATGGAGAGGGAGGTGCTCTGAGGTGCTCCTTCCAGGATGTCCTGAATTCAGGCAGTGAGGTGAGGCCAACTCTGTATCCCACGTCAAACAGATATTGAGGAAAGGCTGTGTCGAGGACGGGACATGAACTTGGGCAACACGGCTTTCTTCCATGAATGAGTTTCTGCCAGGGCTGTCCCCTGTGAGTTCTCAACTGACAACACTCTCAGCTTCCGGAAAGAGAGCACTTTGATCCTACTAAGGGTATATGAAGGAGGGTCACAGCACTTCTAGAACACTGAGCAGGACAATTCAGTTCTTCCAAAACTATTTGCTTCTAAACCCCTTGAGCAAGTCTAGAGGTCTAATGTACAACAGGAAGACTACAGTTCATAACATTGTATTGTATACTGGTAATTTATCAAGAGAGTAGATTTCAGTTACCACGCACAGAACAGAAAGAAATAAGGAAAGAAAGAAAGAAAAGGAAGGAAGGAAAGAAGGAAGCTAGGAGAGGAGAAGAGAGAGAAAGAGAGAAAGAAAAAGAAAAAAACCGTGAGTCACTGGGTATATCAATGTGTTTGATTGCAGTATATATAGACAAGCATATTAAAACATCACGTTTTACACCTTAAATAGCTACAATTAAAAAAGAAAAAGAAAAAAGTTTTGTAGAACACAGGGTGATCAGGTAAGTCAGCTGTGGTGGGGTTCTCAGCTTTCTAGGTGTCCAGATGATGGAGGGTGTCACCATTTCTGCACATTTGTGACCTACTATGGCATGTGATGGTTCCTTAACACACAGGTGGTGCATTCTCATCAAAGGAACACATGGAATTCCATCATCCTTGGTAGCAATGGGAAAAGCATCCAGGTCCAACCTACAGGCTGGACAGAATCTTCGAGAGGAAAGTCTAAATGTCATTCACTCCCATAAAGAGACACAGAGATGCCTTCTTTCCTCTGGATTTGAGGCCCGTGTGAAACTGAAAAAAAAAAGGTAGAAACATAAGAGCAAAATAATTTGTACTACACTTTGATCAAGGAATATGTTAAGTAAGTAATTTGTGTTTTCCTGTAAGTAGAGAATTGGCTTCAATTAAAAAGAAGCTGTAAAGAGAATCATCTGAATGTGAAGATTTTTGTTAGGCTCTATGCTATGCTGTACATTTAAAAAAATCATATTAGCTAAGACATTTAAATATTTATTTCCAGGAAGCTAAACCAAGAATATATCTGCTAACAAATCAAGTTGAAACAAATAGCAGTTTAAAAATGGGCTCTTCTTCACTTATAAGTGACAAATAACTTTTATTATATTTTCCTGCCAGTCAAAGCAAAAAGTTAAGAACTTTCTTACTGTCAAATTTACTAAACTAAGACGTGTTTATGTATATAGTCTGTGATCTCTAGGCTCAAGGGGATTACTTAGAATAACACAATGTTTTTGTTGGAAGCATGTCAGTGTGAAATACATGTCTGTTAGTTTTCTCTTATAATTAACATAACACATCTTAAAATTTTTATTCCTAAAATAATAAAAATCAGTATCTGCTTTTAAAAATGACTATACTGACTAAAACATTTTTAAATGATTACTATTTATTTTAATGACAAAAAGGACCTCTTAGAAATGTTTAATGAGACAAATTATTAGGAAATCAGAATATATCTACAGTTCCTAAATATACAATTATGTAGGGATTTGTTCGTCCAGCAGGGTGACCTCTGGAATTGCTCTAGGCAGAGTGTGACCATGAAGAAAGTTTCTGAGGACTAAGTTGAAATGTAGAAGTCACAAGATGAAAAGATGGAAAAATATGAAGCTTGTGACTCACTGGACTGATTACATGTGAAGTTACTTTCATTGAATTTTTTTATATTTTTTATAAAGATAAATTTCCATTTTGCTTAACCATTTGACAAAGGACTTTATGTTACAATCAACAGCAGTCTAATGGATACAGAGAAGTCAAATGTGCATTGGAATATGTCAGAGAAAATACTGTGTAGTGATTTAAAAAATGTGAGTTTTTGTATCAGTTACCAGTAGGCTCATATGTCTGACTTTGTCCATTATTAAAATACTGAAATAAATTAAAATTTAGAGTGGAATTTTTTTTTTCTTGCACATAGAGAAAAAAATAATTAATCTGAATATGAAGATAAATTTCAAGAGACATAAGAGAAATAACACAAAGTCATTTTAAAGAAGTAATAACATGAAGAATGATATAAAATGGATGTTACAAATCAAAGCAAATATATCAGGCATATTAATAAAGACATAGAAACTTGCACTGAGTAGTTTAAAAAATAAGGATTTCAGCCAGGCTCGGTAGCTCAGCGTGTAATCCCGTGCCTTTGGAAGGCTGAGGTGAGTGGATTGCCTGAGCCCGTGGGTCTGAGACCCGCCTGGGCAGCGAGACCTCATCTCTACAATCAATCAAAAAATCAGCCGGGCGTGGTAGCGCATGCCTGTAATTCCGGTTACTCGGAAGGCTGAGGCGGGAGGATCGCCGGAGCCCAGCAGGTCGAGGCTGCGGTGGCCGGGAGCAGCCATGGCACTCCAGTCTGGGCGACAGAGTGAGACTCCAACTCAAAAAAAAAAAAAAAAAAATAAGGATTTCATAATGTAGAACATACTTAGCAAATGACTCAGTCTATGTTTTGTACAAGAGATATATCTAAAACAAAAAGATTAAGAAAACTCAAAGTTTAGAAACATAAGGAGATGTGGAAATGCAAATCAGATACACCCCAACAACCATAGCTGTCACCAACAACACCACAACAGGGAGCATGAAAAGATATTTTGCAATAGTTGCAAAATAACACCCTCCAAATTAGCATTTGGGGGTTTCTGGATATCATTAATAGTCATTTTAAAAAGCACAGAGGATATAACAATGAACAGATATGAATATATTAGCTATTATAATTTAATTGACACCCTGAATTGTACTCCACATCTTTAAAATAAAAATTAAAAAAAGAATAATTTAATTGACACTTAATTCCATGACAGCTTAAGTGTTTGAAAAATAGATGAGAATGCAGTTGTCTTAAATATCAAAATTAAATTAAGTTAGTTATATTGAACATAAATCTTAGAGAATACAACCTCTTTAAAATTCCTTGAAAAATCTATACACACACACATACATAATGAAACAATCATAATCATCTAGGCCATAAGGAAAATTTTAAAAACTGTCAAATAAAGAAATAGTATGCCCAATATTATTTACCAGAATGCAGTAAAACTAAACGTTATCATAATAAGACGAGAAACAAAAAAAAGTCATCTAACAATCTTAAAAAATAGAAAGTGAAAAGAAAGGAAATGCCCCTTTAAAGAACTTGTAGGTCAAAGAGGAACTTGCAGAAAAAATTATAGGCTATATAAAAATTATATTAATTAAATTTCCAGTGTTCAATCAATGCCTTCTTTTCTTTATTAATAAATAAACAAAATAAAAATCATAAATAGATTAAGTATTCATTCTTAAGAACTTTGGAAATTGGGCAACAAACTCAAAGAAAGCAGAAGGAAGGAAGCAATACAGATAAAAGCAAAAGTTAATGAATCAAAATGTGAGAAAACCTATGATCAATAAATATATTCAAAATATCTTTGGGATAAAAGCAAACAATAAATTACTTAATTAAGATAAAAAGGGATATGATAAAGGGGATAAAGTCTCAGAGAAGTAATTAGAGGATTCAAATGCTATGCAAATACACTGAACATCTGGATGAAACGGATGCACTTTGAGCAAAACACCAAACACCAAAATTGCTTTTGGAAAAGAGAAAATATACTCGTATACATGACATAAGAAAATAATCAGAGTATTTTCTGAAGACTTTAAGGAATAGGTAAATCTCATAATCACATACAATTCAGGGAGTGGGGGAGACAACATGAAAATTTCCCACTTAAACTCTTGAAAAATATTTTGTTCTGCGATAGTTTTAGCTTTACAGAGACCTAGACACCTACATGCAGATTCTCCATTTAGCCCTGTGGCCTGCCACACTCCTGTCCCTTACAGCAAAAAGAACCAGACCAGGATCCCACGTTGAGTTTGGGAGTCAGGACATGTCAGTCACCTGCAAACTGGAACATTCCCTCCATCTTTCCCTGAATATCAAGACCTTCATATTTTTGAAGATAATAAGTCAGTTATTTTGCTGAATGTCCCAAATGTTTCCTCATGATTAGATTCAGACGATGCTGTTTTGGCAGGAACAGTACAGAAACGGTGCAGGCTCCTTGACTGTGTGCTATAGAAGACAAATAATGCCAGTATGTTCCACCACATTGATGGTAACATTGCACTGGAAAGCTATTCTTTTTTTTTTTTTTGTATGTTACAGTGAATAATTTGTTGGGAGCTACTGTGGGATTGTGCAGTATCTCATTATTTAGCTAACTTTCATTCAGTATTTTAACATCCACTAGTGTTTGTGGTCTTGATTAATAATGATTTTGTGCCAAATAGTAATCTTGTAATCCTATAATTCCTTTTACCTTTTTACTAATTGGTATTCTATGGTAAGAGAGTACTTTCCCTCTCCACATTAATTAATCTAATTTTATTAAGCGTGGACTCATAGTTGCTACTTTATTCAGTCTGAAGTAATTTTTAAACATCATTTATTTTGATGCTTCAGTTCCAGATTTGGCCGATGAAAGGTCTTACACGATGGTTCTTCTGTCTTTCTGACGTGTCCTCATCTCCAAATATCTAGTAAAAAAAAAAAGGTATGCTATTAATATAAAACCCTCAACTATAGTCATTCATTTTCAACAATAAGAAATAGATTAAATTATGCTAGATAATCAGTAACAAACACTCGACTTTTCTGGTAAAATAAACATAATATTAAATTTATCATTTTAAGCTTACAATTCAGCAGCATTAAATGCATGTACACGGTTGTGCAACCATCGCCACAACTGGTTTCCTAAACTTTTAGTCATTCCAAACTGAAACTCTGTATTCATTAAACAATAATCCTCTTTTCTGCTCTCCTCAGCCCCTGGAAACACCATGTCTTCAAGCTCCATCCATGTTATGACATGTATCCTAGTTTCATTTCCTTTAAAGCGGAACAATATTCCATTGTATAGATTCACCAGATTTTGTCTATCCATTCACAGATATCTGGGTGTTTTATTTCAAATCTTTTGGCTGTTGTAAATAACATGGCTAGGAACATGGGGATATGGGTGAACAAATGTATCCTTTGAGTTACTGCTTTCAATTCTTTGGGACATATAGCAAGAGGTTTTGAAATTGCCAGATCATATGATAATTTTATGTTTAATTTTCAGAGGAACCACCATACATTTTCCCAAAGAGGCTACACTATTTTATATTCCTAACAGCATTGCCTAAGAATTCCAGTTTCTCTACATCTTTGCCAACTTGTCTTTCTGTCTCTGTTTCTCTCTTTTTTGATAGCTCCTCCAAAAAGGTGTAAAGTAATATCTTCTTATTTGCTTTACTGGTTTGTGAAGTTTAATATATTTTTATTTACGTACCGGGTTGGAATGTTTAGTTTTTAAAATTTACTTATTGACTTGTTTTATTCTTTTTGATGTTATTATAAATGAGACTGTAGTCTGAATTTTATTTTTGGATTGTTTACTAATAGTGTATAAAAATGCAACTGATGTTTGCGTGTCAGTTTTGTGTATTGCAATTTTGCTGAATTCATTGATGAGTTCTAACAGTTGTTATTGCATATGTGTATGTGGAATCTTTAATGTTTTCTACATATGAGATCATATTGTTCAAATCCTCTATTTTATTACTAATCTGTCTGGGTGTTATATTCATTATTGAAAGTGGGAGGGCAACCAGCTCGAGTCCCCTCCCACTGTGGGAACTTTTCTGTCCTCTTAATAAATCCTGCTTTCTCACTTAAAAAAAAAAAAAAAAGGAAAGAAAGTGGGATACTGAATCTCCAAATATGACTGTAGATCTGCCTATTTTTTTTTTTTCAAGTCGGTTAATGCGTATATTGTATATTTTGATCTCTGGTATTGATGCATACATGTTTATAATTGCTGTCAGTGGAATGTTGAAGTCTCCCACTACCATTGTATTGCTCTCTGTCTCTTTTCTTGGGTTTAGTAGAATTTGTTTTATAAAGCTAGGGACTCTGGTGTTAGGTGCATATTTATTTAAGATTGTTCGATCTTTGATTCCTCTCTCATGATAATAACCTTCTTTGTATTTTTTCACTGCTGTTAATTTGGATTCTGTTTGATCTGATGTGAGGATTGCTACTTCTGTTCATTTTGCATGAAATATTATTTTTCTACACCTTTACCTTGAGTCTATAGGAGTTTTTGTTTGTTAAGTGGGTCTCATGAAGGCAGAACATATTGGGATACTTTTTAAAATTCATTTTGCCAACTTATGTCTTCGAAGTGGGGCTTTGAGACAATGTACGGTCAGAGTCAAAAATGATATGTGAGTAACTATTCCATTCATCATGTTAGTTTTTACTTGGTTTTGTGTGTGTTTGTATGTTTGTGTGTTTATTGTTTCCTCTCTATTACATTGATGTTCTATAAGCCCTGTGTGCTTTATGATTTTCAGTGTGTTTCTTCTGGTGTGTTTTGATATTTTTCTTTAAAATTTAAAACTCCTTTGAGTATTTCTTGTACAGCCAGTCTAGTGGTGACAAATTCCCCCAACATTTGCTTGTCTGAGAAAGACTTCATTTCTCCTTCATTTATGAAGCTTAGTTTTGTAGGGTACAGTATCCTTGGCTGGCTGGCATTCTGTTTGTGAAGATTGCAGGGAGGGTCCCAATTCCTTCTGGCTTGTATGGTTTCTGCTGGGAAGTCTGCTGTTATTCTGATAGATTTGCCATTGTAAGTTATTTGATGCTTTTTTCTCACTGCTCTTACAACTCTCTTCTTCACAGTGAATTTGTATAACCTGATGACCATATTTCCTTGGGGATGACCTTTCTGCAGTGACTATTCCAAGAGTTCTTTGGGCTTCTTGTATCTGGATGTTTAAACCTCCATCAAGACCAGGGTAGTTTCCTTCAATTATTTCCTCAAATAGGTTTTTCATACTAGTTGCTTTCTTTTCTATTTTAGAAACAGCCATGATTCTTAGGTTGTGGCACTTTATATAATTTCACATTTCTTAAGGACTCTTCTCCATTACCCTGATTCTTTCTTCTTAGTTATTATCTGATTGGATTCATTAAAAAGCCTTGTCTTCAAGTTCTGAGAATCTTTCTTCCACTTGTTCTAGTCTACTGTTAAAAAACCTTTCGCTGCATTTTGACATTTTGTATTTTCCTAAATGAATCTTTTATTTCCAGAAGTTCAGCTTTTTGTTTTTGTTTTAAGTGTTTATCTCTTTGGATAATTTTTTATTCATGTCCTGAATAGTTTTTTTTGTTTGTTTTCATTTTTAATTTACATTGTTTTTCAACTTTCCCCTGGATCTTACTGAGCAACGTTATAACCGACATTGTAAATTCTAACTCTGGGATTTCAAGCATTTCATTTTGAAGAGTTAGTGTGTTCTCTTGGGGGTGTTAAACTCCATTTTTTCATATTGCCAGAATTATTTTTCTGGTTTCTTCTCATTTGGGTGGTCTATTTCTTCTTATTTGAGGTTGGCAGGGGACTGACATAGATGCTGTAGGGTTTCCTTAGTGATTTATTGCTTTGATGTGGTGAGTTTCTCAATTGCCAGGGGTGGCAGTGCTGAGTTGGGTACTGGCAGAGGCTCAAGGCATCCTGAGTGGCCAGGTTGACTTGGATAGTGGCATTAGTTGAGGCCTTGGATCAGACCTTCCCCAAAGCTGAGGTATTACATCCAATGCAATGGGCTGTGCCGGTTGACTTCAGTGGTCTTTGCAGGAGAAAGCCAGATGCAATGGTGGCCGTGGGCTTTCCACTTGGCCTGTGTTACCCCAAGGAAGTACGCAGCCGACCTAGGGGTTGGGGAGGCTATGGGGACTACCAAGGTTCTCTGACTGTTTTGAGCTTTCAAAGGTGGTACTGGGGAAAAAGCTCAAGCTCCTCATCTGTATGAATGACCGGCCGCTCTGGTGGGGAAGGGGAAGTAAGGTGGCTACTAAGGTGATATTACTGTGCTGTGCAGAAGCTACACACAAGAGTTTACATGGAGAGTGAACGATTGCTATGGCAAGGAGTCCCATCAGCTCTTCTGCCTTAGCCTCTGGCATTTGACGTCCAGAAGGTCCCCAGCCTCAGGTGTTCTCATGAGAACCTGTCCCAGTCAGGAATGATCTACCACCTTGGGGCAAGTGAAAGCCTAGGCCATCCTGTTCCCTTCCAAGCAGGCTGGAAAGCAGTCTTCCGTGTGGGTTGAGTTCCCAAGAAAGAGTGACAGGAGCCCCTCAGAGCTTTATTTCTTGTCTGCTCCACATGGGTTTGGGCAGAGCATGGCTGTGGGTAAGTCCCGTGAGGGACTAGAGTGTCATGAGGCTCAGGAGGCCTTTACTGTCTGTAGCAGAAGCACAGAACTCCTGACGTCCCCTCCCTCACCTCCTCCTCCACGTCTGGAGGCTGCTCGTGGTTTGTGCTGTGATGTAGGCAAGTCTGCCTGGCTCCTGTCCAGGCTGACCAATCTTTCTCTTCTTTGTACTCTTTGGAGTGTAAGGGTGTGATGGTGGGGTGTGCTGCTGGTCTTGTTCCCCTCTCAGCGCTGAGGCCCTCTCTCTATTTTGGTTCACTCCATGGGAGAAACTCACTCTAACTGCTTCTCATTGGCCATCTGAATATCTATAGAATCAGCACAAATTTAATCTTTCAGAATGACACAACATCTCTCAAGATGTCTGCAGTTCTTAAATATCTAATTCTAATCTGTTTTTCAAAGAACAAGCTCTGCAAAGGACTTCAAAATGATAACAATCCATGTGTTTGTTCCGAGATGATTTTATCTCAATGTATTTTGCTTTTATTTAAGGTGGACAATATGTATGTTTTGGGCAAAATTCCTGTAAGACTGAGGGATATTTGAATTTTTAAAATGCTAGATGAATGAAGCAGATCAATGAAGCTGATCCCATTTTCAGATTAGAAGAATGAAGTACAGAGATGGTGGATGAAATGGCCAGAATTACATTGAAAATTGGCAGCAGAGCAGAGCTTGAACTGCAGAAATTGGACATGCAGATTTAAAACTCAAATCATAACCACTTAGCTCTAAGCGTCTACCTTAATTAATTGAAAGCAAGCTCTACTCTAAAGATCATACCAGCTTTGGTGGAATTAAAGCGATATCAGATGTATCCCTCTACCTAGGTGAACACATTTTCCCAATCACATTATAGCTCCAAAAGGAATGCTATGAAACAATAAGGTAAAATACTGAAAACCCTAGCTATTGCTTTCTTCTTTCGTTTAGTTTTAAGATAAATATATGCTCTGTTGCAATGATGTTGGCAAAGTGTTTAGCTCCTACTTGGTTCAACAAAAATGGATTTTCCTCCCCAGGTTTATTACTTTGATAGTTATTCACTTGAGTAACTGTGTTTCTAAAGCAATTTTGATCATGTCATTGGACATAGTTTAAGTAAGACAGGCTGACTGGGGCCTTTTCATGTTTCTTACTGTGGGTAATTGCTATTTCTACAAATGCCAAAAAGTGCCATGTTTTTACAGGGCTGTGAACAACATTGTCAATTCAAGAGCGGCAAGACGTGAAAACGATTTCAATGCTCTATGAGTATTGATTTAGGAATAAACAATAGAAATTCATATTTAATACTCAGTATTCTCTCTTATAAATCTAGTGCTTATAAGCTGCAAATATCCATGAATACAGTGGTTCTAGAAAAGGGCTAGAATGGCATCTTGGTAAATCTTACAGAAAAACAATCATGATTTTCCTTAATTCTTTATATTAGTCCTGCCAAGTCATATGCAGCCAAGATAATATCCTAAACTCAAGCCCTATTTCTTAGTAGACATCTGTGTTAAAATTTTTTGGCATGTGCTAACGCAATAAAGGGAAAAATTTTAGGTGGCAATTGTTATGTCCACAAGAAGTTATAATACAGACCAGGATTAATTGAGAATAAGTGGCTGTTGGAGAAGTCATAAAATTGTCTTGACATATTTCTTTATGTCTTTATTTTTAACTGTTCACTCAGCAAAGATTTAATGTCTCCTCTGAGCAGAACACTGCTATGTGCTACTAAGAGATGAAATCTAATTTCCTTCTCTATTCAGGGAGAGATAAGAAAAAAGTCCTCTGTGTGTGCAAGAGAAAGTGACAGAAGATTTCTGCACGCAAGTGTGGAAGAAATTTGTGAGATTCCTTGGAAGGTTTTCACACCTCCAGGGAAGGTGCCCGTGCTGGACTCAGTCATGGGCCACACAGCACCCAGGACCTGCTCAATGTGGCTTTCTCCTGGCAGGGACTCCTAAGCAATCCTGTGGACCATGGATCATACACAGGGCAAGTAGGTATGGTGTGCCTTTCAGGGCCAAACCCATTAGAACCCTATACCACAGGAAGAAATACAATTTGCAAAGGAAGACTCATTATTACAGTAAGCAGAAATTTCAGGGTTGAGGTGGCGCCTGCACCAACCTAATTGTTTAAAGGCTACAAGATCAAGAGCTGCGCTTCCAGATCTTGCAGATTTCTCACCCCATGGGGGCCATGTTGCCCACCAGGATTTGGGGTGTGCACCCATGAGGGATAAGAAAAGCTCTGAAGAGATTAATTTATTTACCTCCTTGGGTTCTTCATCGGTGTGTTCTTTGTGACTCTTCTCTGGCTCTTTCTCTCTCTCTCTCTCTCTCTCTCTCTCTCTCTCTCTCTCTCTCTCTCTCTCTCTCTGTGTTTATTTGGTGCAAAGAGATACAGAATTGGCATCATCTTCTTCTCCTGTCTTATAACCCATTCCAGACTCTGTAGCCTGATCTGACTCAGACAATAACCTCTTTAAACCTCATAAAAATGAAGTGAGACTGAGTTGATAAGAGCTGAGTTAATAGACCTCGCTGTGTCTCTGACTTGGGTGAATAATGGTAAAAGGGTAAACAAAAGCTCATGGCCCCTTCTGTTGTTTGAAAGTCTCCACTGTTTTGCCCTATGTATCAAGAATAAACTAGAGTGGACATTGACCTTTTGCCATATTCACTGTGTCCCTGGCACAGCGCTAGGTGAAAGCAACAGACAGATTTCTGCTCTTGGAGGGCTCATCTTCTAGCAATGTAGGACAGGCGATGAAGAATAGATGCAATATAACAATAAATTACACAGTTTGCCAGAAAGTGGCACGGACCATGGAAAAATTAGAGAAGTGACAAAGATCGGGAGCGGTGGTTGATGAGTAGGGAGGCAAACCTCATTGCTAGGCTGGCCTTTGATCAGACATGAAGGTGGTGGCTTTCGGCCACGAGCCTACCCAAAAGGACAGCACTAGGGCAGAGGGGCAGGAAGGGTAACCGTGCTCCTGTATTTGTGTGCAGGATGAGGAGGGATGTGAAGGGAGTTGTTTTCCAACACTGGAGAGCCCAGGCTGTGTCTCTCCATGCATTCAATCTCTTGGGATTTACAGCTAGTCTTAGGGGTTTAAAGACTTCCTTGGAGCAAGCATTCCCAAATGCACGCTTCATGTCTAGATCTCTTTGGAATATTTGGCATGGGGGTGGGCAAAAACTCTGGAATTATCTTTTAGAGGGCAGGACTCTTGTAGTATAGGCTTCTGAACCCATCATCATCTGTGTACCAGCTAGTGTTGTTGGTGGGAGAGGCTGCGTTTGGCTTCAGCGAATTTTTTTGGGAGATTCTCTCAATGCCAATCTCATGATGGGTGATTTATGAGTACACCTGGCCACACCACACTGAGTGTCAGCAGTTTTTTTTTTTTTTAACAAAAATGACAAGACTCCCTTGCCCCACCCTCCCTGTTCACCCAGTATCACCCTGAGAGACTTTTTTTTTTTACTTCCCCAGGTGAAAAAGGTCCTTAAAAGGAAACATTTTGCCAATGTGGAGGAGGTGAAACAAAAAACGGCAGAAGCACTAAAAGGCACCAAAATCGATGAGTTCAAAAATATTTCATGCAGTGGAAAAAGTGTGTATGGCATCAAACAGAGTATTCGGAAAGAAACTAAAGTTTAAACGTGTAAGAATAAATACACATTTTTTAATAAATAAATTCCATTTCTGGGTCCCCTCTGGTAAGCACTTCTCAAAATCTTAATTTGGAGATTCACTAAACATCTCAAATTTATTATTTTATCTTCTAATATGTCTTCAACTCAAACACACACACACACACACACACACACACATATACATTTGTGTACCACTCACCCATAACCTTCCAGTTGACAGGTCAGTCACTTGGAGTTGTCTTTGACTTCTTTTTCTCTCTGGATCCTGTAACTTTAAACTGGTGTCACTGCTACTGATGCCCCTGCAATGCCATACTCTCTATGCAAAGGCAATTCCACTTCTAGGTAATTCCTCTTGAAAAAGGTTTCCAGTTATACCCAAATAGTTAAGTAGAAGAATGCCTATTGCAATGCCCTTTAGTTGGGACTAAAATAATAAAATGTAGTTTAATATTCCTACAATGGAATATCAGGCATTAGTTACAAAGATCAAATGATGTCAGGATTAATTGACATAACTGAAAAACAGTTTTGAGAAAAAAAGTATGAGACAAATATCACTCTACCTTTTAAATGTATATATGTATTACCAGGGGTTACCAAAGGTAAATTGGAAAGAGACACATTAAATACAAGAAAGTGAGCAACCAATGAAGGGCTACAAATGAGTCTTGGAAGGAGGAGTAAAGTTTTTAAAGTTTCAAAGTTTTCTGGGAAAAGAAAGACTGAACAAAAAGAGTAGTCGTGTTGGGTCTGATGAAGCGTCATAGCATACTTTTTAAGCAACGGCTCTAGCCTCAGAATACATGGATTTGAATCCTAAATCACCCGTTTCTTACTGTGTGGCCTTAAGAAAATTATCCAATGGTTCTAGACCCCCAGTATCCTTATCTAGAAAACAAACAGAATAATATTCGCTGCTGAGGTTGTTGTGAGGATACCATGCAATATTTTGGGTGAAGGGTTTTGGACTGTCCCTGGTGTGGTTGGCACTCAGCACATCAGCCCATGTGTGTTAAGGATGAGGACATCTCCCCACCACATGAAGGAAAGGATCAACTAAATCAAGTAAACACTGTTTTTGACATCCAGTACAAACACAGAAAATACACAAATAATTTGGGGGAATAGCACTAACAGCCTAGAAAGAATTTCATAACTAGTCAACATTGTCACTGTTGCTGTTTCATTCTTCAAAAAACAAATTTCATAACTTCATTTATATGATAGCTTCATTGAGATTTTTTAATATGGTACAGTGTATTTGTTTAAAGTATACAATTCAGTAGTATTTTACAAAGATGTGAACCATCACCACTACCTAATTCCAGAGCATTTCATCACCTCAAAAGGAAACCTTGTACCCATTACTGGTCACTCCCATCCCCACCTTTTCCAGCCCCTGGAGACCACGAATCTACTTCCTGTCCCTATGGACTTGCCTTTTCTGGATATATCACATCGATGGGATCAAAAAATACATAGTCTTTGTGTTTGGCTTCTTTCACCAAGTGGAACCCTCTCAAGATTCACCCATGCTGTAGCATGTATCAGTGCTTTATTGCCAAATAATATTCCATTGAGTGTATATACACCACTTTTTCTATACATTTATAAATTGACAAACATTTGGGTTGTTTCCATTTATTTGTCACAAAGTGTGATGCTATTGTGAACATTTATGTGTACATTTTGGTGTGGATATATGCTTTCAATTCCCTTGAGTATGTATCTATGGGAGAAATTGCTGTGTCATATAGTAACTCTATATTTAACATTTTGAGAAATTGCAAAATGTCTTGCTCCAAGGGCAACATCCTCTTACTTTCCCACTAGTCATGTATGAAGGTCCAATTTCTTGACATCCCCACTTGCTATTTTCTGTCTTTTAAATTATATCCATCAAGTGGATATGAGGTAGTATGTAATTTGTTTTGATTTGCATTTTCTACATTAATAAAGTTGCTAAACATTTTTTTCAGATGCTTATTGGTCATTTGTGTAGCTTCTTTGGAAAATGTATATTTAAACCCTTTGTCTATCTTTCAAATCGTGTTATCTTTTTATTACTGAGTTTTAAGAGTTATATATCTGGATAAAATCCCTTATCACATTTACTAGTATTTTATCCCCTTCTCTGAGTTCTCTTTTCACTTGCTTGATAGTGTTCTTTGATGCACACATATAACAACAAACATTTTTATGATGTCTAATGTATCTTTTGTATCACTTGTGCTTCTGGTGTTCTATCTAAGAAACAATTAATTAACCCCAAATAACAACAATTTACCTCTATGTTCTTTTACAAATGTTTGTGTGGTATGAGCTCTTACATTTAAGTCTTTGACCCATTTTGAGTTAACCTTTGATACAGGGCTAGGATGGAGTCTGACTTTATTATTTTACACATTGGTGTCCAATGTTCTCAGCATCGTTTGTTGAAAAGTTTCTTGCTTCCCACTGAATTGTCTTGGTGTCCTTGTTGAAAACTAGTGAACAGTGAGTATCAGGATTTATTATGACCTCTCAAGTCAATTCCATTGGTGCCTATGACGACCCTTGTGCCAGTACCACCCTGTCTTGTTTAGGTTCACTTTGTAAGAAGTTTAAATCTCAGAAAGTCCAAGTCCTCAGCTTTCTTTTTAAACCCAAATTATTTTGGTGATTCTATGTCCCTCATAGTTTCTTAACCTCATCTTAACTTGAACGTTGATCTGGATTATTGTAACTCACATCCAAAGAAATACATATTTTCTGTAACTTGAGAGGCATAGCTCAGGTCTCTCAGGTTGCCTAAGGTAATCTGCATTTGGCCTAGTATATCAGTGTAATTATTAAATAGGTCTTTCTTTTACTCCTGAAGGATCTTATTTTAAATCGGAAACTATTTGATCATCCTCATTTCAGAGCACATAAAAGTTACAAAACTGTGTT
This sequence comes from Carlito syrichta, assembly GCF_000164805.1. Classification (NCBI taxonomy): domain Eukaryota; kingdom Metazoa; phylum Chordata; class Mammalia; order Primates; family Tarsiidae; genus Carlito; species Carlito syrichta. Next base: position 442,160 of record NW_007206742.1, on the reverse strand, counting down.
TATTCTAATAAAGAATTGAAGCCGGGCTCAGTGGCTCAGCCTGTCATCCCGCGCCTTTGCGAGGCTGAGGCGAGTGGATTGCCTGAGCCCGCGGGTTCGAGACCTACCTGGGCAGCGAGACCTCATCTCTACAATAAATCAAAAAATCAGCCGGGTGTGGTAGCGCATGCCTGTAATTCCGGTTACTTGGAAGGCTAAGGCGAAGGATCGCTGGAGCCCAGCAGGTCAAGTCTGCGGTGGCTGGGAGTGGCCACTACATTCCAGTATGGGTGACAGAGTGAGACTCCACCTCAAAAAAAAAAAAAAAGGAATTGAACTAGGTAGAATCAGTTAACTAGGTAGAATTTATAATCTATCCCAACTCCATGAAGTTATTTGAAGCCATCCTTCACCTCGTCTTTCAAAGAGAAGTTTATCAATCACTTTCAATGTCAGGGTATCTCACATAAGGCACCCTATGAGTTATTAAAAAAAAAATCAATCTCTTTCTCTGAATTTCTCCTATAGGACCAAGGGAAAAAGCATGGAGAAAATGTGCTTACTTATTTTCTTTAATCGCCCTAATACTGTTACATTTGAAAATCCATTAAAGTATTATGTTTTATTTCAATGTTTTTCTTACTATTGCCATAAGAATCCACATAAACTATTTCAAGAGAGCAGATAAACTTTGGTAAATAATACCCATGATATTCAATAACAAAGAGTACCCTCAAAAATGTTGGCATCACATCAGTCAAGGAAGGTGTGGCAATGTTGACTATGAAGATACATTTAGGAAAGGAATCAAGGCATACTCAAGCACTTGAAGGGAATAAAAGGTTAAAACCACCCAATGCAAAGTATGAGGACAGAAGCGTGGTGCACTAGAGCAAGCGTGAAGTTGAGAAATGTTTAGCTATAGGGATCTATGTCTGGGTTGTCTGCTTTTACTCTTAATTTTGAAAATTAAAACTTGATATAGACCTGGAATAAATACATGTGAGTATACATTCTATCACCTAATGCACTGACTTTGAGAAGAATTTTTATGCAACAAAAGTCAAGGAGACTGTCTTAATTCATTTTGTGTCGCTTGAAAGAATACCTGAAATTGGATAATAATAAAGAAAAAAGATTGTTTGAGTGCATGGCTCTACAGGCTGAGAAGTTCAAGGGCGTGGCTTTTGATGAGGGCTTTTGTGCTGTGTCACACCAGGACAAAGAAGGTCAAGAAGGAAGCAGACAGGTGCAAAGAGAAGAAATCCCGAAGGTCATCCTAGCTTCAAAACAACCCATTTGCTAAAGAACTAATCCATGTTTGAGAATTAATCTAGTCTAGGGAGAGGAAGGACGAATCCACTGCCCCAAGAGGAGTGAGATCAGTGCCAAGCCATGTGTGAGGGATCTACCCCAAAGCACAAACACCTCCCCTGGCCTCACCTCCTAACACATCGGGGCACAAATGTCAGCATGAGTTTTGATGAGGAAAACAAACCATATCCAAACCACAGCATAGACATATTGAACATTTCTGCCAAATACTTTCATTGTAGGTGGATTTTTGGTTTTCTATTTGTCTTTGGACGTTTACTTATAAAGCTCTTCAAGAGAAACAAACACAATGATATAAGAAGGCATTGCAAAACTGCTTCCTTGGCCTCCTGAGTGTCCTGTGGAATGATTACATAAAATCAGGTTAAATCATGTTGAAGCTGTAAAACTGTGTTGGGGGAAATAATTTATGCAATGGACTATCATCATGGTGACTCAACTAAAGACTTGCCTTGCTCAAGGGGAAAAGTGTTTTCATATAAGAGAACAAAAAAGAAAAAGGATACAGGAGGCATTGGGATTTCACACTTTCTCTTTTCTGTGTCTACCCTGCAGAGATGTTTTGGTTTTGTGTCTAGATGATTATCTAATGACCTCTCCACAAGGTCAAGGATGAACTGCCTCAATGTGCCCAGTAGTGGAGAAGCCTGCATATCAAGTCGTGGGTAATAAGCTCTTAAATTTCCCTTGGAAGAATGTGTCTGTGGGTATATAGATTGAATACGTATTAAGTCCCACAACTTTTTGTGTGAAGGATCACTTCTAAAACAAATTATTTCTCTTCCACCATCATTCTTCCTCTCTCTCTCCCTTTTGCCCTCTCTGCTGTCTCTCTCTCTCTCTCTCTCTCTCTCTCTCTCTCTCACACACACACACACACACACAGAGAGATAAGAGATGAGAGAAATACTTTCTCTTTTAGATGACACATGTAGAGGGAATAAAAAAATTAAATTCCTCAAATTTGTATCATACTGTTTTAGACAAACGGTATTGGGACTGTCTAGATTTATATCATTGATGGTTTAGAAAGAAATGGTTCAAATTGACAAAGATTAAAATAATGCTCTGACCTGAATTACAAAGAATATTACCTATATCAGGTTATTTATACAGTAGAATAAAAGCAGTGTCCTGAGTTGCATGCAGTTTTGCTCATAAAAAATTAAAAAAAAAAAATCATTCCACATGATTTGAGAAGTCTGACATTCTTCTTGAATAAAATCCATTTGACCTTAAAATATATCATATTTATAAGTTATTATTATATAGCTACATAATTAGGATAAATGTTTCTTGATCAAACTAGAAAGAAATCTACTGAAACAAGAATCTTCTAGTCAGACAATAAAATTATCATTGAAAATATGTAAGTCCGTGCATTGAGCCACGGCAATGTTAAATGTGTAGGTTTTACCTACCTGTGAATAGTTGTGTGTTAACATTATACTCTTCTCAGCTATTTGTTCATGATGGAAAATACACGAAGAAATTTGAGGAATTAATAATAGCTATTTCTTTTTATTATGACAGTTGACTCTACCATTTAATTGTTAGGTATAATAGCATTCAGCACAACTGGAAAAATGGTGACTTTTTTTATGCTATGGCAATTGCCTCATGAATCAAGGGCACCAGTAGACTGCAAGAAAAATAATAATAACAATGTACCATACATTTCTCTAAGCAATTATCGTATTTCATGCCCTATTATTAAATAGAACTTTTGACTTTTCTACTGAGGTAGAGCCATAATTTTTTTATTTAAAATAAAAGCTCTCTTACTCAAATTTGCTGCAATATGCTCTGTGGGATACATGATTCCATCGGAAGTTTGTGTCATTTGTGACAGTGGTGCCTGGAACGCAGATGTGCACACCAGTCCATCAGCATTCTTCTTTTCCCCACCTCCCGTGACCCACCACACTCGACAAACAATATGATTCCAAATAATCCAAGTCTTTTTCTTCCTCATTCACGGTGCCATTGTCTAGAAGCACTGGATCCAGGCTTGTGTTTCTGGTTTGTGGCACTCTACCGGGAGCTCTTCATTCAGACTGCAATGTCAGTCACACAAAACTGCTGATTTTTTTTCCTTTAAAAAATGCAATTCATTGATTGTTTTTGAGTTTGTGTCCTTCTCTGTCACCCGGGCAGACGTGCAGTGGTGTGTACGTAGCTCACTGCAGTCTTGAACGCCTGAGCTCAAACAATCCTCCCACCAGAGCCTCCCAAGTAACTGGGACTATGGGCACACACCACCATGCCTGCCATGCCTGCCTGTGTTGCCCAGGTTGGTCTCGAACTCCTGGGCTCAAGTGATCCTCCCACCTCAGCCTTCTGAGTAGCTGGGATAACAGTCACGAGCCACTGTACCTGGTTCATTGATTTCCATCCCCCCCTGTTTTTTTTTTTTAGCAATCCTTTGATGATTCACATGTGTCATAAACTATGGGAGAGAAATATCTATTCATGAAGGAAAATAAGACCCTTTGGCAATTAAGTTTTGAGGCCTGTCTTTCTTATGGAAAGTTGCGGAGGTGGCACTCTGGGGTCCACAGGACAGACACTTTTTTGAGCAATGCCCTTGTAACTGTAGTAGCAGTTTTCTTTCTTCTTTTTCTTTTTGAGTTGGAGTCTCTCCCCATCACCCAGGCAGGAGTGCAGTGGCATGCTCACGGCCACCCCAGCGTCGACCTGCTGGGTTCTGGCGATCCTTCCGCTTCAGTCTTCCAAGTAGCCAGAACTATAGGTGTGCACTACCACACCCAGCTAATTTTTGATTTTTATTGTAAAGATAAGGTCTCGCCAAGCTGCCTGGGTTAGTCTTGAACCCACGGACTCAGGCAGTTCGCACGGCTCGGCCTTCCAAAGTGCTGGGATTACAGGCTGAGCCACCGAGCCTGGCTGCAGTTTTCTAAAATAGTGTATTGACGCTTGTACTTTGATTAAATTCTCCAGGGCATATATAATGCTTGCCCAAGTTTGAAAACTGTTGTTGTAGTTGCTTAATAAATGCTTACTGGTTGATAGATTTTTGTAATATTTTGCATGATTACTTAAACATGATAAAATTAGAAGCACCATTTAAATAATGGTTCCCTTTTTCTTAGGCATTCAAATCTAACACCAAAATCTGAACATAGAACAACCAATCTATGTAATAATCCAATCTAAAGAATTCCAGAGAAGGGTTTGTGCCACCAAAGAGTCACGCCTAAAATGTCTGAGTGTTTAAGGCCAGAATTGGCAAATGACAGCTGGTGAACTAAGAAGGGTTTTCACATTCTAAAAAAAAATTGGAAAGAAAAATAAAAGCAAAGAGGACTTGTGTGTCAGATGTTATATGTGGCCCACAAAGTCTACATTATTTTCTAGTTTGTCCTTTTCAGAAAAAGTTTACCAATCTCTGTCTAAGAAGAAATTTTTGCTTTAATTGTATATGAAAATGCTTTTTGGTTAATTGTGATAATGCGTGACATGTGAGAAGTCTTATCAAGGAAATGGAAATTGTAGACCTGAAAAGTACTACATGGTGTTTCAAATAAAATATTTGCCAGTTAGGTTTTTCCAGTGTATTGAAGACTACAAAAGGAAGAATTAGTATACTTGAAGACAGATCAACAGAAATTATTCAATATGCAAAACCAACAAAAATATTTATTAAAAATATCAAAATGAGGTAGGTAAATCTTCAAATCTGGATAACAATGGTCACCTATGTACCACAGGACAATGGACAAGAAAGCATGCCATTGTTCTAAGGAGAGAAAGCAGCTAAGGAAAACAATTGTTTCGGAATTGTCACACACAGTGGAAATATTCATCAGTCAACCTCTTTTCCACATCAGTGCCATGGGTAATGTCGATACTATTATTATCCGTGAACATAAATCGGAAATCTTTATTATAGCTAGAATGATCCTGCATGTACATGTACTTTAGACTGGGAGAGGTTAGTTTTCTCTCCTTCTGAGAATTAAAAAAAGATATTGAAAGTAAAAAAAATTATTAAAAAATATGTAGCAGGTAATTAGCACACCCAATATATAAATTTCTTTCTCCATTTTACTAGGAGCTGGAGATTCAATGATTGGTTAAACAAGCACAAAACAACAAGATTTTTTTCTTTATTTTTGTATTATAATAAGTGTGGCGTATTGTAAGGGGAATGATAGCCGAATTTGATTTAAACCTTTAAATGATCATTTGTTTCTACATAAAAATTAGACTAGAAAGAGAGAGAGATGAAGGTAGCAGCTATGAAGATCTAGGGAAGTCTGTGGTTTCTAGAGACATCAATTTAGCAATTAGAATCAACATGATTTGGTGGTAGGTTAGATATGGTGGGTGAGGAAGAGGGAGTCTTAATGAAGGCGTCTGAGTTAACTAAGAACAGAAAACAGAAGAGGTCTGACTCTCAGCTAGATTATGAGACGTCTCTGATATCTTTAAGTGTAAGAGGGCAGTTGAATATGCAGATCTGATGCTCATAGGAGAGTTCAGGACTAGAGATGCTAATATCAGAACAATCTGCATGTTAGTAGCATTGGAAGCCAGGTATGTGGATTACACAATCAACAGGGAAATTTATGAAGAGAAGAGAATTTGGATAAAACCAGGAGGAACTCTGATGTTTAACAGTCAGGAGACAGAGGCCGAAAATGTTTCAGAGAAACGGTCAAAGGGATTGAAGAAAATGAAAGATGAGGTATCACAGAATCCAAGAGAAGCAAATAGTTTAAGGAGGAAGTGGTCAGCAGTATTCAATATTGCTAAGAGGGCGAGTGAGGGGAAATGTAAAAATGTGTGTTGTGGTCACTGGTAACTTTACAAGCAACTGCTGAGGGTGAGTCACATAAGCCAAAATAAGACGGGGGAATGAAAATGAAAATATTCGAGGGGTTAGCAGAAAACGAAGAACTGGAAGTAGTGAGTATACTTAGCTCTTTTGTGAAGTCTCGTCCTTGTGACTTTTAATATTGTTATAATTAGACAGGAAATGGATAGAATGATCCTAACGTCATGGAGAGCAGAAATGTGTCCTCTGAAATTGGGCCTGAAACATCACATTAAATGGAATTTAGAATGCTCTGTGGTGGATATTATTTTCTAGGAAACTCTCTATTTTACTTTGCTTCATTTCTGCAGAATATAAAGATGCACATCTACCAAACTGTCACCTAAATCTATCATCTTTATATGTTAGGTTAAATAGCCAGGCTTTCTCCTTAATAATATATTTTTAACTCTGACTCAGTATACTCTGTAATTTTAATTTTTTATCTTAAATTTTAACAATTAAAATTTCAGAGAAAAACATAAACCTTTTCTAAGGTTCTAAAGTAAGTAAACAAACTTTCTAAAGTAAATTTTAGTCAAAATTTGTGCTAAAAAATGACTCTATACACCTATCAAGGATTATATGATAAGGACATAGAGTTAAAAAAAAAGGGTGCATGGGAGGGAAACTGAAAAATATGAATACTGAATTCTGAAGATAGAACTGACCAATCTGACAAGTCATTAGCCTAGTATTAAATTTTCAGAATGCAGCAAATAATAAGGTGCCCTGAAGATTTTTAAAAATGCTATCATTTATGTAAGATTATTGATTTCAATGTTAAAGGTTAATTCATGAATAGAGAAATAGTATGTCCCAGAATTTTCTGTAAATATTTCAATCATTTTGGTTAATTTTAATGGCTATAAGCACTCCCCTCTAGGAGTGTCAAATGATATATGTTTGTCACGGTATTCATTTATTTATTTATTTACTGATTGATTGATCGATTGAGTTGGAATCCCACTCCATCGCCCAGGTTGGAATGCAGTAGACACTCATGGCCACCCCAGCATCAACCCTCTGGGCTCCAGCCATCCTTCTGCCTCAGCCTTCCAAATAGCTGGGACTACGGGTGCACGCTACTACACCTAGCTAATTTTTGATTTATTGTAGAGACGAGAATTCGCCAAGTTTCCCGAGCTGGTCTCGAACCCGTGGGCTCAGGGAATCTCCTCGCCTCGGCCTCCCAGAGTTGCCGGGATGACAAGGCCGAGCCACCGAGCCCAGTCTGTCATGGTATTTATTATTTCAACATGTGGATAAAAAGAGATTATCTCCTTTTTGCTGCTTAATGTGGATTTATATGACATCAGGTAAAGAATTGTGTTCGTGCATTTCAGCATTATTTTCTCAACAACAAGATAAACATTTTCTGTTTTAAGGGTGAGGGAAGCAGATCCACTCCCAGCATCAGCTATTTGTGTGCAAGTACTCTTTCCCACTGCTCAATGCTGATGTGTCCAGCCGATAAACACTCCATGTTGAGAAAAGAAACTACATAGAATTTATCATTTTCAGTATCTTGGGGAGAGGGGTGTGTGTGTGTGTGTGGGAGAGAGAGAGAGAGAGAGAGAACAAGACTCCTACCCTTAGTAAACATACACAGTCTTTCTTTAGTTCATAAAATCTATTCTTCCACTGGTATGGTAGAATTGAGACACAAATTTTACATGGGGATAAATTTTACTATATTTTACTGGGCAGTTTTATAGACTGGAAAGTATAACAATGCCAATTAAATGACTTGAAAAGCGTTGATAATTCCTATAAAAGTGGTGGAAAGAGATTATGCCAACAGCTTTCTCTATGTGATTGTATTTAGTATTCTATAATGTACGCACTGTTATACCTATCTTACACATGAGAAAATTAAGAGGTTATGGGTTTTATCACCTATTACTTGTTAAAAAAAAAGCATCGTCTAAAATTATGAAGGCGCATGTTTTTCTTGAAAATCTGAATATTTTAGACAAAGTAACTAACACACATCATGAAGTATTCAAAACATATCTCAGAAGAAGAATCTAATCAAAAGGAATATGTTTATTATTATCAACCTTTTGTTCTGTGTTATTATTGATAGATCATGCATAGAGTGCGGTTACCAACAGCACAAACTGTGAACACACCAGCAAATCAGATCTTTCTCCTTAACGAATACTCAATGCCAGGAGATTAATTTTGTAGGCACCAAAAGAGCTTTTGTAAAACCAGGTTAACCAATTACTTTATAAAAATAATTCATATTTGGTTTTGCAATCAAAGGCCATTCAAGCTAATGCTGTGATTTCCTCTGAACCTGATTCTGACTCCCTGGCACAGACTCTGGTGATCTTATTAATGCATGGCCCAGCTAATAAATCCTCCATCAGGCTAGCAACACCTTCTATTTTAATATATTGTGCTACATTGTAGAAGAACCATTTACTTTTCCCCAGTTAGATGAAGGCTATAGATTCCAGTTACCTTAAACATCTTCCCTAATTAGTCCTTAATACAAGATAAATGCTATATACATTGCATCATAACTTTATTCAAATAGGTGTTACACTTGGGAGAGAAACCTAGAGCCTCCAGAAGTCTGACTATCACAATCCAATTCTCAAAATATGTGCCCACGACTCCTAAATTATTAAAATAATGTATGGTTATTATGAAGTGCTAAAAGTATGAGGAAGAGGAAAACATCCTGTTATTTCACCACACAGAAATAGCATTAACAAAATGAAAACCTATACATTCACTTAAAAAATAGAATCCTATACTACATTATGTTACTGTTACTTGGACATTTGTCCTTGCTAATACGGAATATATATTCTTCCAGAATCTCACTTTTCTGATGTTATCATGATTTATATGGCTATTTTTCTACTATTAGACATTAGGTTATATATCTTTTGCATATATTATGCATTTTAGGGAAAAAGTTCCTTTGATAGAAATCATTATGCTTATTGCCTTGGGATGTTTTTAAAAGTGGAAATTGGGGGTTGAAATACTTGAGCATTTATTGCCTCCATATGTACTGACCTCTGCCATCCATAAAGTTTTCACTGATTTACAGCTTTTCCATAAGTATACAAATGCCCATTTCCCTGAATTTGTGCTAACATGGGATATTAGACTTTTTGATCACATTGATTTGGTAGTGAAAATTATGCTTTGCTGTTGTTCTAATTTAGATATCTCATTGCTAAAGCAATAGGATTATTTTAATGTGTTTACTTGTCCTTTTATTTGTATGTATAATTTGTTCATACTTTGCCTGGTTTTGTGTGTGTGTGTGTGTGTGTGTGTGTGTGTGTGTGTATTAACATATTTCTCATTGACTTAAATGGGACTTGAATAATGGGATTAATATCATCACACTGTATTATATGTATTTTAGATTTGTTTCATATTAATCTTTGCACACATTGTGATCATTAACTCAAGAACAAATTATTTATGCAAAAGGTCAAAAACATTTGTAGAGTCCATTTGCAAGTAACTGGGATAAAAACGTAAAGATTCTTTTATTTGAAATAAAACTTTGTCTTTGCAATACACTTGAAAAATGAATGTACAATCCATTTTCAACCATCACATCCAGGATATCTTAAAGGAAAATATGACTTGGTGATAATAATGATAATGTTAATAACAATGACCATTAACCGAATGTTCATTATGTCTAAGGAACATGCCAAGTATTTCATTTTCTGAAAACTACCCCACAAAGTAGATATGAATTCTACTCCCATTTTATAAAGAAATTGATCCTTATAAGTAGCATGCGCAAAATTCCAAAGCCAGTGTATGTTCCACCACAGTTTTATTCCAGTTCAGATTTAAAAAACAGGTCAATAAAATTACCTCCAGTTGTCAAGGTGGTAGGAGACTTTCTGAAATAAAATTTTAGGTTTAATGTATTAAATTGAACTGTATAAAATTATTCTTTTATAGGTAAATAGTGATAAAATGGGCAAGATTATATTGTTCAAACTAGTTAATTTTACTTTGCAACTAATTGTCAAGTAAAGTTTGTTACAAGGATATCATTGTTAAAATCCACTCAATATATTTTGCAGAGGACAGAACTGTGACTGGTGGAACTTGAGCAGATAAGTGGAAAAATCTTTAAACATTGGCACATGAAACCCAGCAATATGTAAAAATAAAATACATCATGACCAAGTGGCTTTTATCTCAGAAATGTGAAAAAGTTTGACATTCACAAAGCAATGTAATTTGCCATCTTGAAAAGCAAAAGGGAAAAATCCATGTGATAATCTCAATAGATGCAGACATAACATTTGCCAAAATGCTACAAATATTCATGATAAACACTCTTAGCAAACTAAGAATAGAAGGGAACAATTTCAACGTTTATAAAGCACCAACTAAAAATAGTCATCTAATATTTCACTTAAAATCATAATCAAAGAAAGGATGTAGCATCTCCCCATTTTTATTCAGCATTGTGCTGAATGACCTAGATAATGTGTGAGGCAAAATCGAGAGAAAACATTCCAACAATTGAAAAGGAAGATGTAAAATTGCCTTTCTTCTCAGAGGTCCTTACAATTTACATATAAAATACTGAGAAATCTATAAAACAACTTTCTGCATTAAAAAATAAAAGTAGTGTGATGGCATGATACTTGGTCAAGAAACATAAACAATCATATTTCTATACTATGTTAGCAAAGATTTGGAAAAAAATTATTAATACAAAAGAATTTTTTTAAATGCCATTTAGAGTAGTACAAAAATCATAAAGCACTTGGGGTAAATTTTATTTTATTTTTTTTGAGTTGGAGTCTCACTCTGTTTCCTAGGCTGGAGTGCAGTGGCACGCTCATAGCCACCCCAACATTAGCCTACTGAGCTCCAGCAATCCTTCAACCTCAGCCTTCCAAGTAGCTGGAAATAAAGATGCGTACTACCACGCCTGGCTAATTTTTTGACTTATTGTAGAGATGAGGTCTCGCCAATTTCCTAGGCTGGTCTCGAACTTAAGGGCTCAGGCAATCCCCTTACCTCGGCCTCTCAAAGTACTGAGATTACAGACTTGAGCCACTGCGCCTGTCCACTTTTTGTAAATTTAACAAAGGTGTACAAAACCACCACACTAAAAACTAAAACAGTTTGAAGAGAGAAATTAAAGAAACATACAAAATAATAGTTATACCTTGTTCATGGATTGCAAAATTCAATGTTGTTAAGGTATCAAATACGCTCATTCTAGCATATAATTAGGGGTAGGAAAACGATCACTACAATCTTCTGTGGACTCACTGAACTCAGTTTGAGATGGTCTTGGCCTTCAAACCTCCCACTATAGGAGGAGCTCATGAAAGTGCTTTAGGTTCTCAGGTACCAAGGCACCTTGGACTCTGCATAATTGTTCCCAGTATGTCCAGCTATTCTCTGCAGTATGACTGCCCATGCAAACTTCCATACATTCCTTTGAATAAATGCAGGAGGAATCATAACTCTGTACACTTGCTATAAGTACACTTGCTTAAGGCAGGGTGCTCTCTTATGCAGATATAGTCTTGCCTTCCCCCAATGAGTTCTGTTTCTGTTAATTGGTTCAATTCAAGAAACTGGGAAAAGGATGACAGCAACATTATTTGAGGTAGCGGCTCTCAGCCCCCTGATTATCAATGCTTGATTTCTTTTTATTATGTCATAGAAGAACCAAGACTTTTAATTATTTTTGGATGTATCATTGAATGTTATCCATCTCCATAGATTCTGCAGTTCAGGCTCTCAGGCTTTACATATTATCATGCGTTGTATTAGAATTATTTGGCTTCCCTTGCTTTTTGTGTGTGTGCTAACTAGCCTATCATCTACATTGCTAACAGGGAACCCAGATTAAATGCCCGTACTGCTGTCAGATTTGGTCTGGCCTACAGAGGAGAACCTACGCCACACTGACCTACTCAGGGATGTTGGTGCCCTCTCACTAGTGCACTTTTTTTTTTGAGTTGGTGTCTCACTCAGTCGCCCAGGCTGGAGAGCAGTGGCATGTTCAAGGCCATCCCAGCATTGACCTGCTGTACTCTGGCAATCCTTCCGCCTCAGCATTCCAAGTGGCCAGAACCTCAGGTGTGCACTACCTTGCCCGGCTAATTTTTGATTTATTGTAGAGATGCGGGCTCACCAAGTTGCTCAGGCTGGTCTCGAACCCTCAGGCTCAGGCAATCCACTCACCCTGGCCTCCCAAAGTGCTGGGATGACAGGCTGAGCCATCAAGACTGGCTACTAGTGCATTTTTAAAATCAGTTTTGTAAGTGGCATATCTTCTAAGTCCTCTGCCAGAGTGCGGTTGACTAGTGAGTTTTTATACCCCTCCTAGCACATGGTTTGTCTGAGTCTTTTCATCTTTCTTCTCCTATCTGCCAAGACAGGTCTAGCATTTCTATTTCCCTTAGAGGAGCCCTTTCATTTTCCAAACTTACTGGTGGATAGGCCATTCTTCAAAGCAGAGGACTCCATACTGTCCTCAAGAATGGAAAGAGCCCTGGGCCTTCACAAGGTACCAGCGCTACCTGCAGATAATCTCATTTTATTAATATTCTCTCTATGTTTCTGTGAGATACTTACTGTTATATCCTCTTATCAAATGAGAAGTCAAGTCCTAAAAAGGTTAAATAACTTCTCAGAGATCCTAAAGCCAGTATTTTGGGAAGCTTTGATTCAAGTTGAGGTTGACTGGCTCTAGAATTTATTTTTAGCCATTCCTTATTTTTGACCACAAATAAAATCAAACTAAAAAAGCACCTGCTCTTACTAAAAATCTATTACCAATAAAAATCCAAAAACAAAAACTTGAACACCAACACAGTAAAAATAAAAACCACTGCCTCAACCTGTACTTTCTGCAACTGAGGCAAATTCACATTTGGTACAAAAATGTGCTTTCTGACTGGATAAAGGAAGTCAGTGTAAAGAAAATGAAATTCTCTAGAACGGCATTTATTCATGGTGGTATATGCATTAGAAACAATTGGACTATTCGTTAAACCTATGGATTTCTGGGCTGAGTATTTGACTCATCAGAATCTGTTACAGTAATTCCCAGAAGTCTGCATTCTTTAAAAGCCCCCACCCCTGCCCTACATTATTCCGATGGACACTACAGTTTGAAGAAAAGTCACCTCACTAAGGGGGTTGATCCAAGAAAGGACTGTGTTATTCCCAGGACTCATTCAGGCAAAGAGAGTTATTTTCCAGAATGTCGATCCAATAAAATACAATGTAAAGAGATGCCAGTGGTGGCTGGGCAATGTTGATATTTGTTTATAGGAAGGCAATTTATTCAGGGTAGCGTCCCCAAGATGGTGGAGAAGTAATGTAGCCCTTTTAGACAGAGAACTGTTTAGTATGAAGTAAGGTGCCATGGTGTCCTGCAGTCTAGAACAGAGCTCTCATTTGAGAGCAGATCTGACCCAGGAGAATGGGGAACTGCTCGAGCTAGCCCGCAGTTACTGAGCGGGGAACACGAGTCGAAGGACAGCGCTGTCACCGGGGCACCTTGGGAGGCTCTGGGAGCGCAGGCCTACTGGATGCTCACAGTTTCCATTTGATCGTTAGGTCGTTGGTCTTCCTGACCACATGACTTAGTTCAAAGACCCAGACAGTGGGGAAATGGGGGACTGCTTTGACTCCAAACCCAGCTCCATGGAGGTCCGTTGGTAGACTTAGCCAGGGGCTGCTGCGAACACAACAAAAGCAAGACCGCACACTTTTAACTGAAGGTGTTCAGACCTTTAATGTTTTACTTAACTAGACCTGGAATCCTGTATTCCTATTTGAAAATATAAAGTTAAACAGACTCTCCAGCAAATAGTTCAACAGCTGTTTGATTTTCTGGTCTATCTTATCAACATGTCCTCTCCATTTATTTCCAATTGAGCTTCAGTTTTCCTTCCTGATATGCTGTCAATCTCCGTCTCCCCCTGTTGCTGGAAAGTACCGATGATGATTCTGGGTGCTTTTCACCGGCCAGTCCTTTCTCATTATGCTACTGAAAAGTTGTCTTTCAAATGCTACCACACTCTGCCTATGAGAGATTCCAAAAGCAATTTCCCCCTGGTTGTAAAAAAGGGATATTATTTCCGTCACTGTTTCTGTGCTGCCAGGGCCTTAATGTGGTTGGGAAACACTGTTCAGCTCTGCTTTTTAAAATGTGATATGCAAATCGTGCCATTTCACAGCATGTTGCAAACTAAGCTAGATTACTTACTGTGGTATCTTACTCTGATCAAGCTATCTGGTTTAGAAATGTTTCCGTGTGTGCTACTGACCACCTTTCATCCCTTAGGAAGCACCTATGAATGCTGCTTAATGAACTAGGATCAGTAATTGTTCCAAAACTTTAGTAAATTTTCCAATCATCATTTAAAAGCAGAGCAAATCTTGGCTTTTCAAATTCTATCTGCAACAACTGATACCTTTCATTTTGGTTATTAGAGAAACACGATTTCCTGGAAAGATAGAATTTTTAAAAATAGCAAGTGTGCTTATGAGTGCTCTCTGAGATGCATTTCAACAGCTGCTCATCCTGTTTCTTTTTTGACGTTAGTGCCACATCTACAAAAATGTTAAAAATATAGTCCACCTCCAAGCGGAGTTTATAATTTCTTCCAAGTCTGTCAAGAGTTTTTCTAGAGATATTACACAAAAAACAAAAAACAAAATAAGCTTCTCATTAAATTAAAGCATTAGATTTGCTTTATTGAAAGTAGTGTGGCTTCTAGCACTGCAGTGTTTTCCAGTGGAGAATCAAGGAGCTACTTATTTAAGTCAGTTTTAGCCTGGCTTTGCCAAAAACGAATTCAGTGTCTTGTGCAATCCATTCCCTATATCTGTGCTTCTCTAATCCTGGTCAAAAAATAAGACACATTATATATTGGGAAAGGGACCCAATCTTAGTTTCCTGCCATCTCTAAAACCTTGCCTTCTATGTGTTCCTTGAATATATGGTATTACCCCAAGTTTGTTTGGAGCGTAATCATTTGAGGAAATATAAATTCTAATTATGGTTTAATTCTTTTCCACGTCTGGCTGGGCTGGCTTTGTACTGATCTGACTCAACATTAAACTTCTTTGGTTTGCCTACAGTAGGAAGATAATGTTAGAGACCTACATTCTCCAACTGGGACAGTTTAAGAGATGTACATGTTGCTGGAGGAAAAGGACGTTGGCTGGGAATCTGAAACTACTTATGGGATCACTGGCTGGTAAGCTCGTGTCTGGGTCCTGACTTTCTCTAGTGTGCTGTGGTGGGCTCTGAGGTGCCTCTCAGCTCTGACACCGACCTGCAAGATTGGGCATTCAGTCCCCCATTGCATTCTGGCACTGCTGGCCACTCTCTTCCAATAGGCACTTGGCCTAGACCAACCACACCAGCAAACCAGGCGATCATCTGCAAGTTCTTCCTTCATCAGTGAAAGCAGAGTGACTCTTCTCTTTGAGGGTGGCTTACTGAGACAAGGATTGCCTCCCTGACCAAAGGGAGGGTCTCTGGAAACAGTTAACCCACCCCCTAAGAAAAAAATTCCTTTTCACCACCCATCATGGGTTAGCATGAAAGCCATTGACTTCGACTAGGTAGAATAAGGGTTTTGTTCTTTTCTCAGAACTGAAAGCGTTTCATCCCAATCATGCCCTTTTCCTATTTATTACAAGCTTTCCTGTGCATTTTGGAATCTCTGAGGACGTGTATGAAACTCAGGTGACAGATGTGACGTGGTTGGATTGATAATGAACTCAAGTAAGTTTTGCCTGGCTTTGGATTTTGAGTCTTGGGCTTCTCCAAGGGTAACAGGTTACACGTCAAAATTCTTCGTAAAAGGAGAACTTCCATTTAAAATGATACAGATAAAAAATTCAGATGGTCTCATCTCTATTTTTTCTCATTTCTTTTAATTTTTTTTTCTTTTTCTGTTTTGGAAGGCTGATCTTCAAAACTCACAGAGCAGTTGTGTTGCACAAGGGCAGAATTTCATTTGAAGTGAAACTGGCCTGAATCCTTCTGTTGGAATTCGCCCAGATCCAGAGTAAAGAACGTTTGCGATCCAGGTCCATTAGGAGTAAAGTGTGACCGGCTCCAAATGTTTTCTGCTTTCCTGATGCAAGGCCACCTTATGAACTGGCAGTTGAATATAAAATAGACTTTTAGTCTGAAATAGAATTTCAATTTTTCTCTACCCCCCTCATGGAAAGATTGTTTTAAAAACAACATCAGTGAATGGATATAACTCTTCAAACAATTTTACCTTGCCTAGTATTTTTTTTGATAAAATTACAAGTTATCAGCATGATGCATATTCTGTCATATAGGGTTTTTTTATTCACCTCTTTTAAAATAGAATATGTAGCAACTTCGGAACCTATGAAAAGATGAAAATACATTTCCTCTTTTTCCTCCATGTTGTGAAATCAATCACCTTTAAATATATTACATTGTTTTCCAATTTGACTGAATATTCTTTTTCATTTTGTATGTCTATGTGTGTATTTACATGAAGACACTAATACATAAATACTTACATGGACTTTTTATGTGAGTACAAAATAAGAATGACTTATTATGTTTATATTTGCTCATGTGTGGATTATATATATTCATACTTTGAACAACTATTAATTAAGCACTTTCATGCCACATACTTCTAAGTCTAGGGGATCCTATTCTGTTTATATTGGGTTTATATTCTATTGGGTTGCATCATTATTGGTTTTATGGCTATTATTTGGGATAAAACATGTACATTTGTGGCTCTGGAAGTATCAAAAATATTATAGGAGAAATATAAATAGTTGAAGTTCCTATTTTTACTGAGATCTATAGCTTTATACCAATTATTCAGTATAAGATAATTTTTTCTTGATTAATTTTGGTTTGCTACATTATATAAATTCAATCTCTATTAGAAAGTACCCTATAATATTTGTTATTCGTATTTTAGATTTTAATAAATATTACCCAGCATGAAAATGTAACACACAGATCCAAATAAATGTATAATCATTTATCTTTCCAATTAATTTGTTGACAGATAAGGTAACACAGAGAAATCAGACATCTGTATTCCAAATTCAAGATTCACAGTCAAACTTCTTCTTGAACATACTCTTCTCTGCTCAAATCAATGATGCTGTATTGTTTATTTGATTGTGAAAATTATGCAAGGAAGCCTGTGAGAATGTATAAGCTACAACAAGACCACACATTAAAATTGCTGGTAAAACAAAAGTGAAGGCACACAGAGGCATAAGTGTGCAACCAAAAAGCATTCCTGATCATGGATACCTTCTTGATGTCAGTGCTCTTCAGTCACAATTGCATTGCATATTTAAACGATTTAAGTAGCTAAAAAACACAGATCCCCAGTTCTCTCCCCACTGAAAGTCCAATTTGATTGACCCCCCCTGAGGTGGAGTCTCAACCATGTCAGGTTTTTAAGAAGCTCAAATGTGTTTCTAATCTACAGCCAAGGTTAGAGAACCTCTGTTTAAGTTGGACCATAGATTTGTCTCACCGCTTCTGGGCAGGTAATACAATGGAAATGTCCAGGTATATTAGAGGACAAACCACTTAGTTAATAATGTCTATAAGGTTAAAAAAAAAAAAGCCAAGGCAATTGTTCAGGATAAGTACAACGTGTAGTGGTCCTACATGTTCCATCCTGGCACTGGGTATATTTTTCTTAGGGGATGGTCATAGGAGGACATATCATGCCATAATGTATAGCATCTTTAATGGCATTGCCGCAAGCAATACAGTGATGCAATCCAAGGGACTCTTTCTTTTACCATGCCTGATTGGTGGCACCACATATGTTTGTTTCATTGCTTTAAAAATTTTCTAAGTAACTTTTGTTAAAGATAGAAAAAAATGTAGAAAGTGTGCAGGCCTGGATAAATCTTTTGCACTAGAATATACAGCAGTATTACATCTAGCATATTTCTAGTAAACATTGATTAGGTGCAGACTAACTCTCGCTGTATTGACTGCTATATTGAACACAGGATTCTCATCACTTAAGTTAATAAAGGAAACAACCTGTAAATCTAATTAGGGTAGAAGAAAGAGTAACATTAATACCAATACATGCTAAGGAAAGGATTTATTTTAGAAAGACTTGGATATTTTGCACAGCAATGATAATGTTTTATAAGTAGCATTAGTCTGGGTAAAGGGCTGATACTAGTGAAAATTGAAAACAATGAAGCTTTGAAGTCCAGTCTGTGTTCTTTTAGCTATAGTTTTAGAATTAGACTTCACACGTCTAAACATCAACTTTTGACTTTCATGCCTACATCTTTTGGTGTGACAGAGAAAGAATTCTCATTAAAGTAAGTGAAAAAGCTAGCATTATTGGGAAGCGTGCAACGCTTGACATTAAGGTAACAAAAAATTGATTATAAAATTATAGCGAATTCCATAATGTCTTTTGCGGCAACTTGGACGAAACTGGAGACCATCATCCCCAGTAAAGTAACAGGAACAGAAAACCAAGCACTGGATGCTTACTTACAAGTGGGAGCTAAGCTAAGGGCCGTAAAGGGACAGAGAATGGCATAAAGGACGTTGAAGACTCAGAGAGGGAAGGGTGAGAAGGAGAACAGGGGTGAACAGTCACCTCTCAGGTACAATGTGCTTCGGGGGAGGTAGTGGCTACACTTACAACCCAGACTTCTCTGCCACAATACAGTGTATCCATGTAACCAAAAATCTTTTGCACCTCCAAAGCGATTGACATATTCGAAAAAATAAAGCTCTTAAAGATTTGATTTGTAAAAAGTTTGACACCGTGACCTTTAAAGGAATGTGTTATACTAAACAGAAATCAACATCTTCCTCTATGATGACTTGAGACTCAATTATCGGTGGTGTTATGCCTGAGGGCATCATTGACTATTTCTATTCCTGTGGTTATGGTTCCTGAATGCTATGAGGCCCGCCAGCCAAATCCTGCCATGAGCACTAACCATCCCTGTGGCCCCCGTTTTGAGTGTTTCAGGTAGATGGGGGTGGACATCCAAATTTGCAACGTTGCCAAAACTTGGTATCAGATTTTTTGGGGGAAGAGATGCAATATTTGGTGTAAAAGACACTATCAAAGAACTCAATAAATAACTTGCCATTTATAAAAGTAATAGTATCTCCAATTCTAGGCTAAATTATCTTTTTTATTTCACGCAGAGCAAAAGGCTAGAGTAAAAACCTTTAGGACCATCCTAAATATTTTAGAAAGTTATGGCTGGCACTGAAAATTCATTTACCCTTGAAGTCTCTACTATTTTGAGAGAAGTGACAAGCTAAACTCTTGGCACTTTTAATAAGGACTCAGTGTAAGAACTAATATTTTTGGAAAATAGAATTTTTTTAAAGTACATTTTCTTAAAGGTCTACTCTGTTCTGCAAAGTTCTACTTTCTGGAAGTGGAAAAAAAATCAACTCTCTTTTGAGTAACTGTCTTTTGTTGTTGTTGCTTTAAACATTTTCTTTCAATAAAATAGGATGTTCTTTTGTGTGGCAGTGTCTGGGGATATTTGGATATTCTTGAACCCAGCTCTGCAAAAGGTGCTCAGAGAATGGAAAGATCCAGATGACTTGTTGGCAGCCTGATGAAGAGCCACATGTAAAAAATAAAACGAAAACCACTGTGGGGCACTGAGCACAGCTGTAGCAATTCTAAAAGAAATGAGTAGCGACAAATACCGAAGGAAAGTGTGCCAGAAGTGTTGAAAGGAATACTAATCAGTTTAGACCACTGATTTACTAAAGTGAAGAAGCACAGAAAAACGAAAAAAAAAGTAGCAGGAAATTTTGAAAAACTACTTAGAGCAATGTGTTCTCTTCTTTTTTCATGTAAAGGAAAGAGGACACAAGGCACTTGATGGCCCCATGTATTGGTATGCAGGTCTTGGAATTAAGGATGATTTTCCTGGGCACCAAGCATTTTAGTCCTGCTCCGTCCACTGCGCCCTGTGGACTCCATCATCTGTCTCAGAGTCACAAGGTTACACTCAAGCTGGCAGCCAGGGCAGTTGTCTCATCTGAGGCTCGACTGGGGATGAGTCTTATTCTGAACTTAGATGGTTGTTGTGGCATTCAGTACCATAATGATGTTACAGCAAAACAGAGGCTGCTGAAATCTACTTGCCATGGGGTCCTCTCCATTCACCGGCTCCCAGCCCACAGCTTGTCTCTACAAAGTCTTTAAGAGAGAGAGTCTCTTGGCAAGATGATAATCAATAATGTAATCATATATATAATCAAGGGCATCCTTCACCATTGCTGCATTCTATTTTTTAGAAGCAAATCGCAGGCTACACTCAAGACAAGAGAGGGGATTCTACACATGCAATTCACAAAGGTATGAATGCTAGTGGACAGAGATTATAGGGACCAACTTAATGTCTGTCTAACACAAATATAGATGCAAAACTCTTAATAAAAATGTTACCACATCAGAACAGAAATATGCAGAAAAAATGACATACCATGGATAAGTGAGATTCATCTCAAGAATGCAAGACTGGCATAATAATTAAAAAATAATTTTTTAGTTCTCATATTAACAGAATAAAGCAGAAAAAGATATGAAAATCTCAATAATTAAAAAATGTATCAATATAGTTCATTCGTTAGTGACAGAAACTCTTTGTAAAAGTAAACAGAAAGCATCATTCTCAAAATAATGAAGAGCATCTAAAAAAATCTTTAGCTTATATCACATGCTATCCTCACCACTTAAGAATCAGGGTAAGTTAGTAATTTTTGTTCTCTGTCCCTCTGTTCATCCTTATACTAGAAGTCTTAGCTAGTGCAATAAAGCAGGTAAGTAAATTTAAAAAGCATAAAAATATTAAAAAGTACAATTTTCATTCACTTATAACATTATTGTGTGTATAGAAAACCCTGAGAAACATATTAAAAGCTACTGGACTAATTAGCGAATTTAGCAAGACCACAGAAAAAAGAACAATTTAAAAATAATTTGTATTTATTTGTGCTAGCAATGAGCTACTCGAAATTGAAAATAACATGCACTCATAATATTAGAAAAAATCAAAGTAGTTAGAAATTCGTTTAACAAAAGATGTGTTCACTGAAAGCTACCAATCACTGGTAAAAATTAAAGGAAACAAAAATATTTCAAAGAGCTGTACCATACCCATTGATTATAAGAGTCAATATTGCTAGGATTTAAATTTTCCCAAATTTATCTATGGGTCCAATGCAACCCTAAGAAAACTCAGAGGGAAAAATTGACAAGCTGATTTGATATTTATGTGGAAATGTGAAATATGTAGACAAGTCAAAGCATTCTTGAAAGCGAAGAAACAATTTGTAGAACTCTTAACACATTTCAGTATATAATATAATAATAAGACAGTGTGGTAAAGACAAGCAAATAGACTAATGGGACAAAATGGTCCGGAAAATTACTCACACTTGGTTTCACTGCACACCTGTGTGGCGTCCTCCCGGTGTGACTGTGGACTCAGCCTGTAATCATTCTGGCCTATGGGAAGTCCATAAGGCTACAACAGCTGAAGGACCAGCCTTGACAATCATGACCACTTACTCTTGCAATGTGCTGTGACCAACGGGACATGTCCAAGCCCTGAGAGAAGGTAAAAGACACGTGGCTCCCATTGCCCTGCCCTGGAGCCAGGAACCTGTTGGGCACGTAAGTGGGCCCATTTCAAACAGTTCAGCTGAGCCTCGTCCAAACTGCGAACTGGCAGAGGTATTACTAAGTAAGAGTTCATTTTTTAATCCAAAGGTTTTTAGGTGGTGTATTAATGTAGCATCATTTTGCAGTAGATAACTGATACTTACTGTCAAATTTATAAGTACTTAACCTTGTACTTATAATCTATCTCAGAATTTCACCCCAAAGAAATTCTCAAGTCTTTACTTCACGGTTATTGGTATTATTGAGGCCTGTGTGCATGTGTGTGTGTGTGTGTGTGTGTGTGTGTATTAATAAGCTGGACATCTTGGTAGTTTATATTATAGGTTTTGATAATTTTTTGGTAGCTAGTTCAGGGGTTTGCTGATAGAAAGTAATGAAGCTCATGCAGTTTCAAGATACCAGACAGGAATATAAAATTTGCAGAGTGTATTGTGTATAAATCAGTCAAATTTTCTAGATGTTCGTAATGATTTTTTTTCCCACCAGAATCCAGAATTCTTTTCCAAACATCTCCAATTTATGCAATGAAAATTATATTTATCCCACAAAAGGATTTCCGTAAGAAGGCACGTGATTACCATTCATCATAGTCAAGTCTTTGTTTAGAAATATGGAGTAAGCATACCTACAGTCTTCTTGTGGAAAAAAAAAAAAAGACTCTGGCTGGGCACAGTGGCTCAGCCTGTAATCCCAGCACTTTGGGAGGCCGAGCCAAGAGGATGGCCTGAGCCCAGGGGTTCAAGACCAGACTGGGCAACTTGGTGAGACCTCGTCTCTACAATAAATCACACAAATTAGCCAGATGTGGTGACGTATGTCTTTAGTTCCAGCTACTTGGAAGTCTGAGGAGGAAGGATTGCCTAAGACTAGCAGGTTGAGGCTGCGGTGGCCGTGCGAGTGCCCCTGCACTCCAGTCTGGGTGACAAAGAGCGAGACTCCAACTCAAAAAAACAAAACAAAACAAACAAACAAACCAAAAAGCTCTGAGAATGATTTAATTCATTTGCATAAAGAATTTCCATTTTCATGTTTCAATTCACATCCAACAAATGTTATCATACTTTTTTTCAAACCGTGTTTATTTCATTCATGGTAAAACCAATTGACTGAGCTAATAATCTCACATGCATAACATCCTCAACCCTGAGAGGAAGTTTTTATTATGGGACTAAAGAACAATATCAATCAATCAATTAATTACTAATTGCCTTTTATGTTAAGTACTTACTGCCTCTGAATTTTTTTAATTGCTAATGTGCCTACACTCATATTTCTATTTTAGCATTTATTTTTGAAGTCTGCTGGAGACAATACAATGATATTTTTCAATTCAGATATTTTTATTTCAGATATTTTGACAGGAATTTGGGTAACCCACACTACTTCTTTGAGGAGCAATTGACTATATTAAAATCTTATATGGTACTGCATGAGGGAAAAGGATGCTAAAAGTAATTCCAAAAAATATATTATGTCCAGGAAGAATCTTATTTTTTAAATAGTTTTATGATTTAAGCTTTGCTCAAAAACTTGAAAAGCTAGAGTGTAAAACTGTAATTTGCTTCAGTGGGTTAATTTTATGTCAATTAAAAATTTTTTTTCTACTGCATTGAAGTATAATTTATGTCCAATAAGCTGCACTTATTTAAATTGCACAATTTGAAGATTTTTGACATATATATGAACCGTGAAACCATCAACATAATCACGATGCCACATTTCCATCTCCCTCCAAAGTTTCTTTATGCACTTGTGCAATCCATCTCTCCCGCCAGCCCTGTCCCACAGCAAATGATCTGCTTCTTGTCAGTATGGATCAGTTTATACTTTCTAGAATTTTCTATAAATAGAATTATAGAGCAGTAGAATGTTTTCATCTGTTTTTGTTTGCTCACAAGATTATATTGAGATGCATCTCCGTTGTGGAATATATCAGAAGATTGCACCTTTTTATTGCTAAGCAATGAATATACTATCTTTTGTGCATCTATAAGCCTATGAGTGTTTCCGTTTTTTTGGTAATGACAAATAAAGCATCAGTGCACAGGTCTATATAAGTCTTTGTATGGACATTTATTTCCTTCTTCCTTGGGTAAATACCTACTAGTGGCAGAGCTGCTAGTTATGGTAGGTTGATCTGGTCTGAATGCTTATGTTTCCCCAAAATTTACACGTTGAAATTTTCATCCCCAGAGTAATGGCGCTAGGAGGTGGGGTCTTCAGGAGTTGATTAGGTCATGAGGATGTAGCCCTCATGAATGGCATTAGTGCCCTTATAAAAGAGGGCCTCTAACGTAAGAATCTTCTGCTTATCAACGCCTATCCATAACAACACAATAGTAGCTTTTTACTATTTTAGAAATTATTTTTATTTTTCCCAGCTTTATTGAAGTATAATTGACAAATAAAAATGATATATTCCAGGTTTTCAATGTAATGATTTGTTATATGTAGACATTGTGAAATGATGATCACGCTCAAGTTAATTAACACATCCATAACCTCATACAGTCAATGTGTGTATGTGGGGGGGGGTGGTGGTGAGGAAACTTACAATCTACTCTCTTAGTAAATTTCAAGTATACACTGTATTATTATTAACTAGAGTCAACATGCTATACATTAGATCCCTAGAACGTATTCTGAGATGATTGTAGATTCACATACAGTTGTAAAAAATAATGCAAAGAGAACTTACATAACTTTATCCAATTCCCCTATGAAGATCTCTGCAAAGCCATCAAGATGCAGAGTCTTCCCATCACAGGGACCCTGCATGTCCTCCTGAATACCAAATCCGCTTCCCTCCTGCCCACCCCCTCCAGACAGCCACTAATCTCTTTTCTATTACTATAATTTTGTCATTTCAAGAGTGTTATATACATGGATTATATAGTATTTAACTTTAGGAATTGGTCTTTTAAAAAATTCAGCATATTTCTCTGGGGATTCATTCAAGTTGTTGTGTATATCAGCAGTTTGTATTCCGGACTAATATTCCGTGATGCAGATGTGCCACAAATTGACCATTCACTCACTGACGGACATCTGGTTTGTTTGCAACATTTGGCCATGAGGAATAAAGCTTTCATACACACCTGTATACGTGTTTTTGCATGGACGCACTTTTTTACTTTTCTGGTATTAATATCTGCATGTGCAGTTGTGGGGTTTTACCTTTAGATGTAAGTTACACATTTAGTTTTGTAAGAAACTGACTGACTGTTTTCCAGAGTGGTTGAGCATTTACAGGCCGAGTTCACAATTTTGTCAGCATTTGATAGTGTCACGTTATTTTATTAGCCATTCTGATAGGCATCACGTGGTATCTGACAGTGGTTTAAATTTTAATTTACCCAATTGCTAATGTTGGTGAACATCTTTTTATGTGCTTAGTTGCCATCTATCTATATATGCCATTTTCTAATTGATTTTTTTAAAATTGTTGAGTTTTGAGAGTTCTGTTTATTTCAGACACCAATCTTTTGTCAGATATATAGTCTGCAAATTCGGTCTGGCTTGTCTTTATATCCTCTTAGCAGTTCTTTTACAGGACAAAAGTTTTAAATTTTTAAAAAGTCCAGTTTATCAATTTTTCCATTGATGAGACATGCTTTTTTTTTCTTTTTTTCTTTTTTGTTGGTGTTAAGTCTAAAAGATCTCCTGGAACTTCATCGTGAAATATTTCTCCTATATAATCTCCTAAAATACATATAACTTTATGAATTACATCTAAGTCTATAAGCCATTTAAAGTAAATTTCTGTATGTAGCGTGAAGTTTGGATAGA
Organism: Carlito syrichta; assembly: GCF_000164805.1. Classification (NCBI taxonomy): domain Eukaryota; kingdom Metazoa; phylum Chordata; class Mammalia; order Primates; family Tarsiidae; genus Carlito; species Carlito syrichta. The sequence continues at coordinate 416,495 of NW_007206742.1, read as the reverse complement.
AGCTTTTTTTTTTTTCTTTTCTAACTGTGGATGTCTACTTGCTCCAGCACAATTTGTTAAAAAGTCTCTCTCCTCCCATTGGTTCTTTCTGAAACTGTCAACTCGGTTGGGCATTCCAATGGGTTGAATGACGTCCCACTGGAACGTGACCATGGGGATCTTATTTGAAAATAGGGTCTTTGTAGATGTAACCAACTTAGGATCTCAGGATGATTTTATAGTGGATTTGGGGGAAAAAAACTAGATACCTAAATCCAATAGTTCTCCCTGAATCCAATGATTGTTGTCATCTTAAGAAGAGAGGACACAGAGAGACCCACAAAGAAGAAAGCCATGTGCAGATGGAGATAGATAGATACGAGAGTTATGTTGCCACAAGTGAAGGAAATTTTAGGGCCACTGAAACTGGAAGAGGCAGGGAGGGACTCTTTTGTAGTGTCTTCAGAGGGAGCACGTCTCTGCTAATACTCTGACTTGGGACTTCCAGCCACCTGAACTGTGAGAGAATAAATTTCTGTTGCTTTAAGCCACCAACTTTACAGTCATTTATTACAGCAACACCATTAAACTAATACAGGTCAATAATTATGGGTCTGTTCTGGGTTTCTTATTCTGTTCCTTTGATGTGTGTGTCTATATTGCTATGAACACCACACAATCTTTATTAGTGCACCTACATGAAAAGTCTGGACACTGGACAGACCTCCTGATTTCTTCCACATCATTCTTTTTGTAATTGTTTTTGTTATTTTAGTTCCTCTGTCTCTCCATATAAATTTTTGGATAAATTGGTCTACATTCACAAAAATTGTGCTGAAATGTTGATAGACAGTGTGTTGAACCTGCATATCAACTTGAAGATAATTGGCATCTTTGCTATGCTAAATCGTCCAACCCATGAGGGCAGAGTATGTTTGTTCAATTATTGTTAATCCTTTTAAATTAGTTGTTTATAGTTTTTAGAATAAAAGTCCTATATATGTCTATGCCTTGTCACATTTACACATAAGTATTGCTTTATTAAAAGCTATTTTAAATGTTTTTATTTTAATTTCAGTTTCCATGTGTTTTTTGTTCATATAAAATGCATATAAATTTTGTATGTTTATCTTGTATCCTGCGATCATGCTGAACTCAGTAATACAGTTTGGATATCTGCCCCCTCTAAATCTCATTTTGAAACGTGACTGTCAGTGCTGGAGGTGGGGTCTGGAAGGAGGTGTTTGGGCCGTGAACAGATGCCCCCTGAATGTCTTGGCGCCATCCTCATGGTAAGGAGGGAGTTCTCTATTAGCACACACCAGAACTGGTTGTTAAAAGCACCCGGCACCTCCTCTCTCAGTCCTGTTCTCGCCATGTGACACTCCTACTCTCCTTGCCTTCCGCCATGACAAAATGCTTCCTAAGGCCTCATCTGTGATTTGTAGCCACATCACCTATTTCCTTTCTTGTATTGATCATTTGCATCTTCTCTTTTTCTTTGTCATTCCTGCTAGAAGTTGCATGATCTTTTCAAAGTATTAGCGTTCCATTGGTTTTTCTCTATTGTTTTTCTATTCTCTTTTTTTTTTGAGTCGGATTCTCACTCTGTCGCCCAGACTGGAGTGCAGTGGCCACTCCCGGCCACCGCAACCTCGACCTGCTGGGCTCCGGTGATCCTTCCACCTCAGCCTTCCGAATAGCCGGAATTACAGGCATGCGCTACCACACCCGGCTGATTTTTTGATTGATTGTAGAGATGAGGTCTCGCCAAGTTGCCCAGGCAGGTCTCGAACCCGCGGGCTCAGGCAATCCCCTCACCTCAGCCTCCCAAAGGCACAGAATTACAGGCTGAGCCACCGAGCCCGGCTTGTTTTTTTATTCTCAATTTCACTGATTTCTGCTCTTTATGATTTTATTTCTTTTGCTTGTCTTTTTTTTTGTTTTCTGAAAAGGTAACTTTGAATATTGATTTGAGCTTTTTCCTCTTTTCTGATATACTTCTTAGTGCTATAAATTTCCATCTCACACTTCTTTAACTGTGCTTCACAAACATTGCTAGGTTGAATTTTTATTTTCATTAAATTAAATGTGTTTATTACATTTCCCTTGAGATTTCTTTGATCCATGCATTATTTAGAATTGTAGTTTTTAGTTTTCAACTGTTTGGAGACTTTCCTATTACTTTCATGCTACTAATTTTTAGTTTGATCACATCGTGGTCAAATAACACACTGTATCATTTGCATTATCTTAAAATTTTTGAGGTTAGTTTTATGGCTCAAGGTATGATCTATTGTGATTTATGTTGCGTGGACACTTGAAAAGACTTTGAATTCTGCTGTTGCTAGGTGGAGTGTTTTAAAATGCCAATTACATAGGGTGAATTATATATTACATTCATTCTAATTTTTTGTCTAGTTTTTTACTAGTTGAAAAAGGAGGGTTGAAAGCTTCTACAATTCATAATTTTTAATGTTGCTTTTAGTTTTATAAGTTTTGCTTATAGGTATTTGGGGCAAACACATCTAGGAAGGCTGCTTTCTTGGTTGGTTGACCCTTCTATTAATATATAATGAACATACCTAAATGCAGTAATTTTATTTCCTCAGAAATTTCCTCCAATTTATCTCATATGAATATAGCCATTAGTGTTTTTTGATTTTGCATAAGATATGCCTTTTTATCCTCTCTCTCTCTTTCTTTCTTTCTTTTTCTTTCTTTCTGCAGGATCTATTGAGAGGACAGAAAAGCTCCCACAGTGGGAGGGTACCTGAGAGGGTTGCCCTCATCCTTTCATTTTTAACCAGCCTCAATTATTATATTTGAGTTTCTTATAGATGCATATATTTGGGCCATGTTTTGGGGTCTGCCAGTCTTTGCCTTTTCCTGGTATTTAGACCATTTCCATTTGGTGTAAGAATTGATACAGCAGAGCTTAATATGCAGATATTTTTCTTATCTCTGAATGTGTTCATAATTGCTCCTTCAAGCATTTTACACCAGCCACTTTAAAGTCTTCAAAATTTGACATCCCTGGTCTCTTAGTGTTGGCATCCCTTGATTGTCTTTCTTCTTTCTTTTTGAGACTCTGGTGGTTCTCACTAGCGCCCACTATTTCGGATGACATCTGGATATCTTGATTTATGATGCGACGGGATTCTGGGTCTGACTTAGTCTCGCTGCTGTTGTTTTAGCTGGGTTCCACTGGTTGCTCCCTCAGGGCTAAGGTGAGTGATTGCCTGGGAGGAGCAGTGGAGGCGCCCATTTGTCTTTGACTCACAGCTAGAGAGGGAGCACTTTGATCCTGCTGGTCAGGAGACCTCCTGGCTCTCGCTAGGCCCCCACGGTGAATCCCTGACTGGGAAGAGAAGAGGGTCCCGTGGCTGCATCAGGCGTCCTGGCCTCCCTCGGTTTCCTCCGAACCACACCGCCCAGGGCGCAGTGACTCCGGGGAGCCCCAGCTGGGCCAGGCGGTCAGAACTGGCAGCCAACCTTGGCTGCCAGGGGTGTGGGTGGGCCCGCGACCTTGCATGAGGTGTCTGACTGGAAGAACGCTTTCTGCCTCACGGTTTTCTGTCTCGCGAGGCCCTTCTTTTCCATTCCTTTTGCTGGGTGTTTGCCGTCCGCGCCTTTAGTGTTTCCAGGTTTCTGCCATCTTCAGCTCCAGTCAGGCCGAAAGAGGGACACCAGGGTCTCACGGCCCTGGCATCCCTTGGGTCTTGGGCGCGCGCGCCTGGCTGCCTGCGTCCCCCGCCCTTAGGAGCCTTTCCGTGTGCTTTGCAGTACACATACACACGTCGTCCGGAGATTTTAGCTGTGCCTAGAGGGACGGCCGGGCGCGGCGTGTCTGCTTTATCATCCCAGAAGCAGAAGTCGATTTTATTTTTTAAATGGGGTAAAACGTCCTTTGAAGGGAGGCCTCTGCGTTCAGAGAGCTTTGCTCAATTTCGAATGGGAAAATTCCATAAGAAGAATCAGGCAAATAAAATATATCATACAATTGAACTTTCGGTGAGATTCCCACTTAAAAGCCATTTAACAGAAGAATATATGTGTAAGAACAATGTGTGAGTGCCAGTTAGTTTTGCCATGCCTCATGTCAGCCAAAAAGGCCTCCAGGTGTAATTGACAGAGAATGAATGAACAATTTAAGGATTTGAGGGTCATTATATACCACTTACGCTTAATTTGGAAATCACAAGGCCTTTTGTTCAATTGATACCCCAATGGAACGTTTGCGCCTCACTTGAAGTGAAAGTTTTCCCAGAGAATATGGTAGCAAAATATATAACATACGCTATTTTCCAACATTGACCAATTTACATATTACATTCTTTACATTCTTATGTTTTGTCCTTTCTGTGTACTAGTTATGTTACTTACTTAGTACTTTACTTTAGAATTGCTTTAATATATAAAATAATCTTCAACATGAAGAATTTTTACTGATCAAAGATATACTATGTAAAAACAACTTATATACATATATAAAAATTAGAATTACTAAAAGAAACTCAGTGAAATGCATACATACATAGACAACAATTCACACATATACTTTATTGTCAGTAAAGGAGAAGGAGCTTTGTTTTTTTTTAAGTTCCTGGGTTCTACTTCCAAATTTGACAATAACTAAATGATGAATATTATCCTCACAATTTTACAATATATAAAAATAAAATAACTCATGAAACAGCTGTTCAGCATAATGTGATACAAGTAGCAATGATTAATCAAAGTACAAAAAGGTGTCTTCTAAATGACTATTAAAAATCAAAACTTTTATTACAAAATGATTAGGGAATGACAATAGTTAGAATACCGATTATCAAAACTTAAAAAAATATCTAAAATGTGACTCAGAGCACAAGTCATAGACATGAAAGACTTTGTCTTACAAAGAAGAAACAATACAAACAAATAATAACTGCAGTTCCATCACTTTGCGAGGCTGAGGTGGGAGACTATCTTGAGGCTAAAGTTCCATAACAGCTTAGGTAACACAGTGAGACCTCAACTCTACAAATTTTTTTTAAAAATTAGTTTTGTGTCTTGGGCCACTGGAGAGGATGAGGTAGGAGGAAAGCTTTGGACTAGAAGTTTGAGGCTGCAGTGAGCCATGATCATGCCAGTGCACTCTAGCCTGGGTGACAGAGTGAGACTTTGTCACTGAAACAAAACAAAACAAAACAAAACAAAACAAAACACATAACTTTCAATTCAGTAATGTACTAGGAGGAACCAGTAGTATAAATGGAGAAACTCCATATGCATACAAGAAGGATACATACATTAGACAACAGGATGGATCATTTGAAGAATTAACATTTGAAGCTAATCAATATTTAGTCTGGAATTCTAATTCTAGTTAAAATGTGAAAGGACCTTTCATTTCTGCTGAAAAATAAGAAACTGTCAAATAATCCGAAATGTCATACAGTTCTTAAAGGTATAGAACGATATAGAGGTATAAAAAAATTATAAATTCCAAGGATACATCCTTCTTAGGTGAGCAAGTGACAGAGGATATTCTTGTATCTGGGACATTGGGTGGCAGTGTAGAAAGAGGTGAGAACACACACACACACACACACACACACACACACACACACACAAACTAAAGCAAAACTGCAAAAACAGCAAAACATATTTCCTTGAATTAAGAGCCATCAACCCAAAATTGATAAACCTTTAGTCTGATGCTTCAGGTTTTAATCCGGACGAGCTTAAATGCAAAAAATACCCAAGACTACATGGGAAAATTGCAGAGAAACGAAGGCTGTGGAGGGCTGGAAAGCTAAGAAAACCTTGTGATCCCACAATGCCAGTGTCTCAGTCTCACAACCTAACAGTCTCCTAGTCTCAGAAATTTTTGAAGTTTGAAAGACACGAAATCTCACAGCAGTAAAGTCTTCGGTTGCAAAATAACACACCCTTTGATTGATTGTGTCTAACTGATCAGCTTCTCACTCTCACGTCCAAGCAGAGTGAAGGTTATTTCCCCTGGGTTGGTGGGAAATGCATGTACATGTGTGTTTATTTGTGCAATTTTTTTTTTTTTTGAGTTGGAGTCTCACTCCGTCGCCCAGACTGGAGTGCAGTGACCGCTCCTGGCCACCGCAGCCTCGAACCACTGGGCTCCGGCGATCCTTCCGCCTCAGCCTTCCAAGTAGCTGGAACTACAGGCACACGCTACCACACCTGGCTAATTTTTTTTTTTGGATTTATTGTAGAGATGAGGTCTCACCAAGTTGCCCAGGCGGGTCTCGAACTCGTGGACTCAGGCAATTCACCCACCTCAGCCTCCCAAGGCGTGGGATTACTGGCTGAGCCACCAAGCCCAGCTTGTGCACGTATTTTATATTTTGTACTTTATCCATAATTTCTACTTATAGAATACACACAGCATACAATAAAATGTTAAGAGATATGCACATAAGCAAAAGAGATCAATAATTAAGACAAAAAAATACATTTTTAGGTGATCCTGATGCTGGAATTCTTTGACAAAAATTTTTGAAATGTAGAATTTCCAAGAAAAGAAAGCTGTAATAAAATAGGTAAAGGATTTGGGGAGATATTTGAAAAGTGTAAAAATAAAATAGATTTGGAACTGTCAGAATTGAAAAATTATATATCTGATATTTCTTGATAATTGAATAAAATGTGAAACTATAGTCATAAAACTTGAGATAAATACAGAGAAATAATATTTTTATAATCCTGGCTTATGCAAAGATTTCTGAGATGCAACATTGAAAGCATAATCTACAATAGAAAAAAGTGATAAATTGTAATATAATCGAGATTTAACAAATGTACCTCAAAAGACATTGAGTTTATTTATTTATTTATTTGCTTTTTTTCCCCCGGTTGTAGTCTCACTCTGTCACCCAGGCTGAAGTGCAGTGGCACGCTCCCAGCCACCACAGCCTTGACCTGCTGGGCTCAGGCGATCCTTGTGCTTCAGCCTCCCAAGTAGCTGGAACTATAGGCATGCACCACTATGTTTGGCTAATTTTTTGATTTACTGTAGAGTCGAAGTCTCCCCAAGTTGCCTGGGCTGGTCTTGAAGCCCTGGTCTCAGGCAATCCTCCCTCTTCCACCTCCCAAAGTGCTGGGATTACAGGCAAGAGCCACAGCACCCAGCTAAAAAAAAAAAAAACGGCGTTAAAAAAACAAAAAGACAATCCACCTACTGGGAGAAAGCATTTGCAAAGCATATGCCTGACGAAGGACCTGGACCCCCCCAAATATGAAGAATTCCCAAAGTGAAATAATCACAATTAAAAAATAAAAAGGGCAAATGAGTTGAACAGATCCATCACCACAGAAGATAAGGCACATGACAAATAAGCATACGGAAAGATGCTGAAACAGGATTAGCCTTGGAGAAATGCAAATTAAGCAGCAATCTAGTTCCAGGCACTTCTATTAGAATGACTAATTTTAATTTTAATGATTAAATTAAAATTAGATGGTTGACTGTGCCCATTGTTGGAAAAAAATGTGGAGCAACTGAAACCGAGGTGCCTTGCTATTGGGGGTATATGGTACAGTATGTTTGGAAAACATATTCACGGTTTCTTACAAAGGTAACCCACATTGTCCCCATGATCCAATGACGACCCGTCTGTGCGTTTACCTAGAGAAAAGGAAATGGACATCCATAAAAAGTCTTGTGCCATATGGAGAACTGTATGCGGTTTGATGTGTTTGGAACATAGAGTTTCAGGCCAGCACAAAGGAGGGTTGTAAAGAAACGAGAGGGTGCTGGTGTCGGGAGCTAACTGAACTGAGGTGGAAAGAGTGGAACTGCCCAGTGTAGGGGCAGCTGATGGAGACATCAGACCCCCAGGGTGGGGGGACCGTCCAGCCCTCCCACTCACTGAGATGGCATAGGCAGGAAGCTAAACCGTGGAAACCTCCGATTCTCCTTCCTTGTTATCTGCCCTAAGTTCTATTTTACGCAGGAATGGCACAGGTGAGGGCCAGACAGATCCATACAGGTTTGGGGGCATCTCACTGCTCAGGGAGCCCAGGGGGAGGAAGGGGAAAAAGGGCTAGGTGGAAACGTACTGAGTGCTAGGTCAGTGTGAAGAGAAGAGACACCTCTCCCATGTCTCCCTGATTAGAAAATCTCTACAAAGCTGCTTGAGGAAGCCCTCCATCCCAAGTCCCTGATGAAGAGACCTCTGAACGATGGAACCTGGGTAAGAAAGCTGATGTGCCACGAACATGGCTGGCCAGATCTCCTGGAGCCCTTGACTGATTCTCTCCTCAGAGACATCGCTGTTCTGGCTGTGCCCCAAGTCTGGTGTGAGGAGAACAGCTTTCCCTGGAAGGCTGCCAGGTAAGACCTGTGAAGTTATCTGTGGTTGAACCTGAAAGATGACACATAGGATCTTGGCTAGGAGCCAGACCCTCCGTCATGTCTCGGAGAACCTCACATGCCTTATTGAGGAACTTGGACTTTAAGCAGTTCATTAGGTTTGCATAGAAAGATCACTCCAGCTACAGCTGAGTGTTGAAGTCATCTGGGAAAAGGAAAGACTCAAATTAGGGCCTTGAGAGAGTCTTAGAGTAATCTACAGTAAATCAGAGGTTGGGCATAAAGTATTGAAGACTTGACGACAGATTGCCCTCATAATCCCCTCTACATCCTCTGCTGCAGAGGCTTGAACACTACAGTATTCAATTCCCAAGATTCCTTTTTAGCAAGCAGGAATCAAATGACATAATTCGCACCAATCATATATGACAGACAACTGTTTATAGCTTCCAGTAAAGTTGTGGCTATGTTGCAGCCAGAAGACAGTCATACCCTTCAGGCCTTCTCTCCTGTCTCTTTCCAGGGTCTGTGTGGGGTCTGAATGTGTGGGGCCATCTCAGTCCTCTAGGATGAAGCGACAGACGTTGCAGGATGCACCCCAAACTTTAAAAATGCCTAATGCCAATATTCCAATGTTTTGTTACTGGGGACATGTGTGGGCAACTTAATGAATGATGATTTTCTTCATAAAGAGAAGACCCAAAAGAAGACACAGGTTTGGTGAGGTCAAAATCAGGAGTTTTGTTTTTAACATGATGAATTTGAGATGCTTGAGATGGAAACACATGGAGATGGTCAGCTCGCATTTAAATAATATCTACTGCTCAGGGCTAAGACTGACAGAAGACACAGATGGGTGGTATGTGGCCTGGAAGTCATATATGAAGCTATGAGGAGACCTGGGACTTGAGTTTGATAAGCATAGAAAGCCAAGCAGAGAATGCTAAAAATAGAAGGTCAGAAGAGGGAGAAACTGGAAAGAGACTGTGAAGTATAATTTGGACAAGTTAAAGAAATATGGCCGATGGTGATGTTCATTAATCCAAAACAGAACCCCATTTTGGGAAATGATGATCACTGCCCCATGTTACAGACGGACCACCTTGGCCCATCCATATCAGTGGACTGAAGGTGGCAGAAGCCATGTTTAAAAATGTATGTGTCCAGGGCATTGTAGACAGTAGTCGCAAATTCAGGAAATGCAATGGCTGTTCCTAATTGGGCCGGTTGGTATCCCTCTGTTAGACAAATTGGAGAATTAAGAACCATGTTTTTTTCTCAGAGTGGATGGGAATTAACAAAGACTCATTGCTTGTATGTGAATGACTCATCTCTCTCTTCACAATCTGGTTCTTTAAAAATTTCCAAAGGCATTCACAGTACCTAAGAAACAGGGAAACATTTCCATAAGATAACATGTGAAGTTTAGGTAACAATATTGTTGAATAATCTCATTAAATAATAAAGATGATAGTCTACTGAGCAGAGTCTAAGGAACTTGTATTGGACAACCATCGAAATGCCTGACTTGAAATTGCTCACAACTCACTCTTCAGAATCTCCAAAAGCCATAAAAGCAACACATCTCTTAATAAGTTTCAATAATTCTTAAATACTCTCTTTATTTACATAGAATGATATTTCCTATTTTGGCTTTTGTTTCTTTACTCAAATTATTCATGAAGCGTTCAATAAAACGCCGTTTATGATCTGAATATAATTGTATCCCCTGCCTCCTAGAAGGATTCTATGGGTTTTACAGAATGTCTTATAAAATGAATGACAAGATAATTGTGTGATTAGCACATGGATGGTTAATGACGGGGAAAATGGGCCCGACATAAAGAAACTCATTAAAATATATTGGATGGTGGAATCTAGCGAACAAATGAGTTAAAACAACAAACCAGTGGTATCTAATTAACCCTAGAAAACCATAGGGAGACTGAAAGGTGGTTTTTTTTTTTCCTAGACCATAAACCAAATAAAAGACTTGCTTTTAAAACCATCAGGAAGCTCCTCCCTTCCCTCCTTGGTTCATAATCAGTTACAGTCTGTCCCAAATCTTGATACTTAGGAGGCTTTTATAGCAAATGAGGAAATAGTAAAGTTAATGCCCCTTAACAGGAATTTCAGTTGCACCAGTTTCACTCTGAGCATGACAAATCCTTTCAATACAACTTGACTCTTTACACAAAAATGATTTGAAGTGGACTATTACATTGGTACAGTAATTGAACGTCCCCCCAGGCTATGGAGAAATCATCATGTCTTTAGTAATACAGACTCTTTAAAACAACCAAATTTCAATACAAAGAATCACCTCAAAGGCTGAAGGTTAATTTCTCACAAATTTTCTCCATTTTCTCTTGTTCGTACTCATCATGCAGCGTCTCTCTAGTCCAGATTCTTTAATTTCTTTCCCTTGAAGATTTCTAACTTTCCTGCTGGAAATTGCACGTGTCCCTTCTACCCCAAAGGACAAATTACTTCTAAGTAGGTTAACTTTGCCATACTATTCTTTAGTTAGTGTGCACCATATTCTTTTTATGCTAAAATATGTTGTAGATCTTTTTTACTTTTAAAAGTATGACTGTACTTTTTTAAATTATAAAGATGTGAGTACAATTCAGGGTTAGGTATACAAACATTGATTATGCAGGTACCCTTGTTGATGAGGTATGTCCCTCCCTCCCCTAGCAGTTTCCCTCAACTGCCAATCCCAACCTCCCTCTCCTGACAGTTTCCCATTACTGCCAAGCGCTTTCTTATAGTATTATAGTTGTTCAAGGTCCACTTATGAGTGAGAACATATGGTACTCTGTTCTTTGTTTTTGTGATAGATCACTAAGTATGATCGAAGCAAAATCCATCCAAGTTGCTGCGAAGTTCATGTATTTGTCCTTCTTTATGGCTATATAATATTCTATTGTGTATATGTACCATATTTTCTTTATCCAGTCCAACTTCAATGGGCAACATGGTTGGTTCTATGTTTTTGCTATTGTGAATGGAGCTGCAACAAACATATGTGTGCCGGTATCTTTTTTGAAGAATGATATGAGTTCCTCTGGGTATATTCCCAATGGGGAATTGCTGGGTCATATGGAAGGTCAATTTCTAGTTCTTCCAGAAATCACCACACTGGCTTCCATGTGCTCGTTTTGACCCTGGATAACGTATTGAGAGTGAGTACAGGTTGCTGAAAGTCTATCAGGAAATACCAAACACTCCAACAGAGGATGGACCACAACTTAAAGCATCCACATCTCTTCCTTCAGATGCACCAGGCTAAAGATTCAAGTTTTTATTAATAAAATTGAATATTCAACACATTGCTTGCAAGGTTGAAAAATTCTTCTCACTGTTAGAATGCTCCCAGGGCAAATTACTCATGTATACTTTAAATACATAGGGAGTGCTGGTCTAGCCACAGTCAAACCACTGTGACCTAATGCATCTACCATCTTAAAACCTCCCTTGAATAGATAAATGAAACTCAGCGGTTTAAAATTTTTACTTATTTATTTCATTTCAATAGCTTTAGGGAATACACATGTTTTTTAATTACATGGATGTATTGTACAGTGGTGAAGAAGTCTGGCCTTAAAGTGTACCTACCACCTTCACCTGTGCACAGCGTACCCGAGAGGTGATGTTTCATCCCTTCTTCTGAATCTCCAGTGTTCACTGTACCACTCTTTATGCCAGGAGTCCTCAAACTTTTAAAACAGGGGGCCAGTTCACTGTCCCTCAGACCGTTGGAGGGGTGGATTATAGTTTAAAAAAAAAACTATGAACAAATTCCTATGCACACTGCACATATCTTATTTTGAAGTGAAAAAACAAAACGGGAACAAATACAATATTTAAAATGAAGAACAAGTAAAGTTAAATCAACAAACTTACCAGTATTTCAGTGGGAACTATGGGCCTGCTGTTGGCTAATGAGATGGTCAATGTCCAGTTCCATATTTGTCACTGCTAGTCGTAACAAGTTAAGGCGGCAGAAACATCCGGCGGGCCGCAGTTTGAGGACCCTTGCTCTATGCCTTTGCGGTTCCTTAGTTTTGCCCTCACTTACACATGAGAACATGCGGCATCCGGCTTTTCATTCCTAAGCTACTTCACTTGGGATGATGGTCTCCAGTTTCATTGAAGTTCCTGCAAAAGACATTATTTCACTCTTTTTTTTAACAGCTGAATAGTAATCCATGATATAAATATTCAACATTTTCATTATCCACTGATTAGTTGATGGGCATTTAAGTTGATTTCACATCTTTGCAATTGTGCTGCAATAAACACATGAGTACAGGTGTTCTTTTTAGAAAATGACTTCTCTTCCTTTGGGTAGATACTGAAAAATGGGATTGCTGGATCGAATGGTAGATCTACTTTTAGTTCTTTGAGAAACCTGCATATCAATTTTCACAGAGCTTTACTAATTTGCACTCCCACCAATCATGTATAAGTTTTCCATTTCACTGTGTCTGAGCCAGCATCTATTGTTTTTTTTAATTTAAAATCAGTTGAATATGTTGAAATGTATTTGTTTAATGAAAATGGTAAGGTATGTGACTTTAAGAGGTTTAAGAAATCCAATCAAAATTGTTTTGAGAGTTTTCATCTAATTTTTTTATGTCAGCCGGGCTCGGTGGCTCAGCCTGTAATCTGGAGGCTCAGGTGAGTGGATTGCCTGAGCCCGCGGACTCGAGACCCGCCTGGGCAGGCGAGACCTCATCTCTACAATAAATCAAAATAATTAGCCAGGTGTGGTAGTGCGCGCCTGTAGGTCCAGCTACTTGGAAAGCTGAGGCGGAAGGATTGCCAGAGCCCAGCAGGTCGAGGCTGCGGTGGCCGAAGCGGCCGCTGCACTCCAGTCTGGGCAACAGTGAGACTCCAACTCAAAAAACCCCCAAAAAACCCCCACAAAAAAACAAAAACAAAGACAAAAATTTTTTTATGTCACACCTTCTATAGCACTTTGGAGGTTTTCAATACCATGAACGGACAATTCTATCTTTTCTATCCAATGAAAGGGATGTTTACATTAATAAATTTTAGAATATCCTGTGCATTTGGGCCTGTTCATATTTAAACCCAGGTGCCTTCTCAACAGTTTGTTAGTTTGAAAATAAGCCATAATATAGTCTTCTCAATAAAATTACAAAAATGTCATGAATTTCAGTTATTTTCCCAGTAGGCAATATTATGCAAGTTAACTTTTAAATATAAAATATGTTGAGTAGATAGAACAAGGAGTTATTCTGAATGTACTTTTCCCTTTTATTTAAATTCATGTATGAAACCTCCAAAAGCAGGTGGAAGACCCAAATAACCACATGATATGGTCCTTTAGTGACAGTTTTTTTTCCAGAATGCTAAAAGTAAAGAATTTTAAGAATGTGATTCCCTGAATGACTAGTCTTAGGTGAAAAATAGATGCCATGTATTTTAATATAAACTGTGTAATCATTAATCCATAATGTACCCATTCTCCTTGCTCTACACCTTCATTACTTTTGAAAGGGAAAACACCATTCACATGAATTTCGAGACGCACCCGGATATCATGACTACCCGGCACTGTTAAAATACAACAGATTGTGTTATTTCAGTCACGCATTAACAAATATCTTTCATGTTTCAGGAAATTAGAGAGCTAATGGGTTGAAAGCACTTTGCAATCAGAAGATAGTTAGGTAACTTTAAAATACTGTTTTTAATATAATTGCGACCTATTCCTGCTAAATAATTTAGAAGCAATTTTAGACTGCAAACACGTGTTCTAAGCGGCAGTAAAGGATAGCAGCCTTGAGAGAACTCAACACAACCAACTGACAATCAATAATTGAATTTTAGGAACACCTGCTCTAAGACTCTGGGCTCCTGAAGGGACCACCCTTGTACACTCGCACATCGACCCAGTTGTCGATCCAAGGTCTCCAGCTTTGGTTAGGCGCTCACGACTGCCTGGCATTTTTTCTAAAAGTCATGAGCCACTGTTACCTCCTCAGGAGCCATTTAAAGCGATGTCCCAATCTTGTCAAACCTTTGATCTTCAAGCTGGACCCTTTTGACTTAGATATTTTACTCATCAGTCGCCACTTGCATGCCACTTCTCCCTTGAAGACAACTGTTCTCAATTCTACATTTCTGGGTATGTTGTTTGTTCTAAATATCACTGCACACTCTGAGTTTCTACTGCCGGGGCCATTCTGCCTGGTACTCTAATTACCTACTTGTATCCCAAAGTAGAAGATAAGTCCATGAAAGAAGGAGGGTTTGCAGTCATTTGTATTCATTTGATCCTCCCCAAAGCATCTATCCTCTGCATCTAACAAAGGGCTTGCAATAGAATATATGCTAAATAATAGTTGAATCAAAGTATATTTAAAAAGTATACAGTCTGGATGGTGAGAAAAAGCATATGTAATTTTAAATAAAAACTGATAGAATATGATCACTGTCAAAAAAAATGTTAATACAAGAATTAAGAGGCCAGAGAGAAGACAAAGATCACCCAAATACCAACTTGGAAAGAAAAAAGATAGAATAGCAGTTAAGCAGTGAAGAACAAAGGGTTATTATAAAAAGTGGCAATTAGAATTGGGTCTGCAACTACTGTGAGTTTCACTCTTTTACCAGAAAAAGAATGAGAAGATAAGTGGGTGATTGCCTCATGCCACATGCCAGTGGCTAACGTGGTACAGCCAAACAATGTTTTTTCATTAATTCATTAAGGCCAGGCTCGGTGGCGCAGCCTGTCATCCCAGCAATTTGGGAAGCTGAGGCGAGTGGATTGCCTGAGCCTGCAGGTTCGAGACCAGCCCAGGCAAGTTGGCGAGATCTTGTCTCTACAATAAAATCAAAAAATCAGCCGGGTGTGGTAGGGGGCATCTGTAGTTCTGGCTACTTGGAAGGCAGAGGCAGAAGGATCTCCCGAGCCCAGCAGCTCGATGCTGGGGTGGCCGTGAGTGAGCCACTGCACTCTAGACCGGACGGGGGACTGAGACTCTGACTCAAACAACAAAAAAAATTAATTAGAGTTATAGTGAATAAGAGATTAAAGTGGAGAAGTATAATTTATCCTGTAACATAACCAATATTCTCCCCAAAATTAGAAAGGTAATGACCAACGGCAAAGAAGCATAAGAAGAGCTTTAAAATGAACCAACCAGCTTGGGAAGAAGAAGTTTGGATAAATGGGTCAGGATCAGGTTACAGAAGGTGGAGTCATATATTTCGGACTTATTCATAGAGAATGGAAAATATTGAAGGGTTCTGAGTGGGTAAGAATTACATTAATTACAAGAATTATATTAATATTAATATTCAGCGTGTTAATATAATTTAATATATAACATGTAATTGCATATAGAATATGCTTGTATATAGTTGAATATATGTGTTTATGATACTTCATTCTGCTCACAACCTTGGGAAAAGATCTGAGACTAGTTAGGAGGCGATTATGTGGTTCTGTTGAGAGACCATGCTGATTTGTATATACTAGACAGACAGAGGGGCCTGAAGAAAGTGGGAACTTGGTAAGTGAGACATTGACTTTGCAAGATTTGATGAGTGATTACTTGTGGGAAAGCAAGGAGAAGAAAAAAATTACGAAGGGCTTCCAAATTTCTTGCGGAGACAATGGGGTTGGTGAAAATTGACCAGGCCAGAAGGAGGCATAAAACAGTGATTAACTTTAGGTGGAAGACGAGGAATTCGTTTTGGGCGTGTTAATTCTGAGATGCTCATGGAATGCATACAGAAAAAATTATATTTTACAGGTAGATGGATAACTTTAGAATTCAGAAGAGGAAAGTGAGATGGAGAAGTGATACAGTGTGGAATTAACAAAAAAGGAAGTGGGTGGCAATACAGGATATAAAAGCACGGAGGAACTCCAGGGAAAGCATCCACAGTGAATAGAAAATGCAGTTCTGAAGAGGAAGCTGACAGGGAGTGGCTGAAGCAGTAGGGGAAGTTCAAGAGACTAATTCAGAAAGAAAGAAGTGGCTCATCTTTTCTAATGAAGAGGAGAAGATACAAGAAAGATAAGAACTAACAGTGTCCACTCTCTACTTTAAGACAGAAAGAGATGGAAAGACATAACACCCACACTTACAAAACAGAACATCCTAGATAAACAGCGTATTTAACAGCTTATTCTGAGCCCACCCAGAAAACTGTGCTCATAGGACAACCATGTCATGGGAAGTATTGAAAGAGACAGCTGTTTTCTGAAAGAAACAGGACCTAAACATGGACTTACCTTGGGCAGATGTCGGTGGACATTTATTCACTGAAACTCCTTAATGAATTGCTAAATGACAAGTGTGGATTAATGTGAGATTGTACAACTCCAGAGGCTGCAGGTCTTGGGATGGGTGTGGCATCTTCTTGCATACTTTTTTTTCTTTCCTCACACCTCACCAGGTTCTCACAGGGAAGTTGTGATTAAGACTGAAATCAGTGCCTCCCTTTCACTCTGTGTCCTGGTCATGCAAAAACTTAGCAGAAGAAACGATATACTTGTCTCCAAGTATAAAAGCTACCTTGCTCCGTTTCTACTGTTCTACACAAGAAGTCCAACTTTTGGCAGATGAAAATATAAATATAAAAATTCAAGAAAAAATTAAGCTCCCAAGAAACAAGCAATCGTTAACACCAGACTCAGGTATGGAACAGGCAGTACACTGGAAGAATATAGCACAGGTAATTTAAAATAACAATAAATAATATTTTAAAAGCTGTAGCAAAAATGAAGACAACACTCACAATCAGGTGGATAGTTTCAGCAGAGAGGTAGAAAGTATAAGAAAGAACCAAATGTAATTTCAGTAATTCAATAACGGTACCGATTTTTGAAATGTCTTTGATGGGCTTATCTGTAGGTTTTACACAATAGAAAAAAATCAGTAACTTTGAATATGCATCAAAAGAGACTATTGATACTAAAAAGAAAACAAAATCTTTAAAAAAGGAAAACAGAATGGAACATTGAAGAGCTACAGAACAATATAAAATGATCTAACATGCGTACAGTTGGAATTCCAGACTAAGAAGAGAAACTGGAGAAGAAAAAAATATTGGAAGAAATGATGTCTGAGACTTTCTTTTCAAAATTAAAAGTAGACACCAAACCACTGATCCAAAAATCTCAGAAAGCACAAAAAGTGACACACACACACACACACACACACACACCCCTTAGTGAATATCACATTAAAAACTGCTGAAAAACAAACATTTTGAAGGCAGCCAGAGAAAAATAAATCATTAACTAGAGAGGACAAGAATGAAGTAACAGGAGACTTCTTACAAGGAATCATACTGGCAAGAAGAAAACCCAGCTATATCTTGAAAATGCAGCAAAAAATGAAACATTCTTAGAATTCTTGTTTTTTTAATTTTTAATTTTAAAGATGTAGGGTCCAATTCAGGGCTAAGTATACAAATGTTCATTATGCAGGTACCGTTTTTGATGAGGTGTGACCCCTGCTCCCCTGGCAGTTTCCCACTACTGCCAATACCTTTCTTACAGTATTTTGATAATTGTTCAAGGTCCACTTATGAGTGAGAACATATCATAGCCAGAATTCTATGTCAAATAAAAATATCGTTTAGCTTTGTAGAAGAAATAAACTTCTTCAGACAAACAGAAATTGCCAGCAGAACTGAAATACAAAAGGTATAAGTGAAATGAATCTTTTGACTTAAAGATTAGAATAGAAATTAGGATCTTCACAAAGAAGTGAAGAACACTAGAAATAGATAAATGAACATAAAATAATTCACTTTATCTTTATAGTTTTATTGAAACATAATAGACCAATAACATTATATAGAATTATGATTTTATGTATACATTGTGAAATGATTACCACAATCAAGCTAAAGAACATACATCCATTACCTCACATAGTAATATTTTGTGTGAGTGACATGAGAACATTGAAAATCTATTCTCGTTGCAATTTTCAAGTGTACAATTCATTATTATATACTGTGTCACCATGATGTTCACTAGATTTCCAGAAATTATTCCTTCTGTTTAACTGAAACTTTGTATCCTTGGAAAAACATTTTCCCCTCCCTCCCTACTTCCAAACACCATTCTACTCTCTGCTTCTCAAAGTTTAACTTTTTTAGATTCCACATATAAGTGAGATTATGCAGCATTTGTCTTTCTGTGCCTGGCTTCTTTCACTTAACATAATGTCCTCCAAGTTCATGCATGTTGTTGCAAATGACAGGGTTTCTTTCTTTTTAAAAGTTGAATAGTCTTCCACTGCATATATAAAATATTCAATAGCCCAAGAGAAGACCAAGGAAATGGAGACAAATGAAACAATTAGAAAACAGTAAGGTCTTATTTTGTAATTCAACCATATCAACAATGACTTCAAATCAGAAGTTCTACACAAATATGTTAAATGACAGAGATAGTGTGATTGAATTTGAAGAGGCAGACTTCAAGAATCTTCAAGAATCCCACTTTAAATATAAATACGTAATTAGGTTAAAAGAAAAGGAATAAGTGATTGTGAGCAGATACAGACTTTCTCTTTGGGATGATGAAAATGTTCTAAATTTAGCAGTGGTGGTTGCACATGTCTGAGAATACACTAAAAATCACTGAGTTGTATGCCTTAAAAATTACTGTTATGACGTGAATTATATGTCCATAAAGCTATTATAAAACAAAGTAATACACTATAAAGCAAAAAATAAAGATAACAGACCCCACAAACATTAACACTCCTTATAAAAAAGTGAAGTAGCTGTACTAGTTTTAGAGAAATCAAAAATTTTTTATTACATAAAGATAAAAGATTATTTTAATTCTTCAAATTATGTAACAATCCTAAATTTGTGAAAACCTAACAATGGAATTTCAAAATACACAAGACCAAAACTGATATATTTAGAAACAGAAATAGATAAATCTACAATTATTGGGACAACTTCAGTGCTCCTCTTTGTAATTCATAGTGTACCTACACAGAAAATCAGTAAGGGCATAGATAACTTGAACAATATTTTTAACCATTCAACGGTGTCTAACAGACAATTACATAATACACCCGATGACGTCTAATGTACCTTCCTGTCAAAGCAACATTCAACAAGGTAGGACATAATCTAGGTCAAGAAACAAACATTAACAGAATTGAAAGTATAGAAGTTGCACAAAGTGTGTTTTCAAGCCATAATAGAACTAAACTAGAAATTAGTAACAGAAAGATATCATCTGGAAAATCCTTCAAATATGTGGAAATTAAACAATACGTCTCTAAACAATTTGTAGAGCAAAGAGGATTTTTGTACAATGGCTGTCCAGAAATTATTCCTCTTGTTTAAGTGAAAGTTTGTGCCCTTGGAATAACATTTCATCATTCCACCCCTTCCCTCCAGCTCCTGGAAACCACCATTTTACTCTATGTTTCCAACAGTTCAGCTTGGTTTAGATTCCACATATAAGTGAGATCATGTGACTTTAACTACATTTTTGATACTAAAATTTTCTAAAGATTGAGCTAATATGGAATAGAGTAATGGCTGGAAGGTACAGAAGTGAAGAATGTGTGTTTTGGCTCTGAATAAGGAAATGTTGGAAGCTGGATGGATCCAGTATTTGTGTTTTAAAAATATCCATGACTTGAGCATTTTTAAAAAAATTTATTGTAGAGATGAGGTCTCGCCAAGTTGCCCAGGTGGGTCTCGA